>NC_050178.1:2291205-2591205 GCF_008315115.2 Sander lucioperca
TTGATTTACTCGCACCTTTCAAGACCATGTTGTAAACATTTATGCAGTCCCGGGCTTTAATCATTCTGCTAGTCTTGTAACGTCGCTCTGAGGCTCCTATTCTTAGTGACAATCCAGTGATACAGTAAGTGAGATTGATAGCAGGCAGGACAGTTTGTGGTGTTCTTATTGATTCCTGCTTCCCATCCGACTCTGGGATACTCTTCCCTCTGAAACTCCAGCTGGGCATCACACAACATGCTGCCAATTAGTAGGTAGTAGTAGTAGTAGTGTTTTAACTGTCGTATTTGTGACCTTTGTGTATTTTCGTCCGTCTCCTCTACTGTGTGTGGCTGTTAAATTGGCCTCTTACATTTTTCTGACCCACTCAGCCTCACAGATTTGATATGCGAAAAATGGTTGCCATGGAAAAATTGCTACTAAGGCACTGTGTTTATTTGATAGAAAAAAACACCAAATTCCACATACAGGTATTTTGTGCTTGTGAGTGCATGTGAAGATTTTAACCTGTGTTTTCGAAATGTATGTCCTCCAAATTCTGTTAATTTTTAAATATCCTTTTTAGCTACTGCTGCGTAACACTTTGGTTTCCTTGATATTCAGCACTGTCCTTTTTCCTTTCTGAGATTGCAAATCGTGCTCTGACCTGACAACTAATAATGGTCAGTTTGAATGTGTGGGCCTGTCCTCTTTCATCAGCTGAAATTGCATGGCAGCTTGGGTGTGAGACCAAGGCAAAGGGAGTATTTAAAACTGACGAGGTTAGATGGCAGAAGCTGTGTACATCCACAGCATGGACAGTCCCTCTCTGCACTCACATCACATGTTCTCACAAAATCGTGTTAGTGTGTGTCAAGTAGCTTGTTCATCAGATAACTCAGGTTTATTGACTTGATTTCAGCTCATTACATCCAGCTATGTCGGCAAGGACATCTTGGCCTTTAAACAGAAGTCAAAGCCTTTAAGAAGCAATTCTCCGTAGGATCTTTGGGCTCAGTCTAAATCTGTCCTGTTGAAGTAGCAGACTGTGGAAGAATGGGTTTGTGAAGATTAGGCTTATTTTGGCATCATCATCCTTGCAGTAGCGGATGGATACCTGACCCAACGGGCTGGGCCAGGTTCGGACAGATATTTAGAAATGATGTTCGGGTCGGGCTCGGTCACATCAGCGCGATAAGGCATTTTTGGTAGGCCTATGTTAATTTAATTTCAATTGGCTATATGATTGGGCCTCTTGTGCGCGCCTGTGTTAACGTGCGCTTGTTGCCCCGTGTGCGCTGATGTGCTCATCTGTTGTACTGTACATGTGTCATTAAGGAAAAAAAAATGAGATTTTAACTGTGTCGGGCTCGGGTTGGACTCGGACATAAATATCTTTATGCCTGTCGGGCTCGGGTCAGGTTCGGTTACTGCTCTGTCGGACAGAAAAATGCGGCCCGATCCACACTCTACCTTGCAGGAGGTCCATGCGGCAGTACACTCAACTTAAACGTGGGCAGGCTCCTCTGTGGACATCTCAAAGAGCAGAGTGAGGAACAGTTTTATTTTGACCACTGCATTGACTAACATAAAATATAATTGTGGCAATGTCGCTATCTATTCAAGGTTCTAGGGGCGTCACAATTTTGATTTTAAATCGAAAATTGATCGAAATGAGCTTTTGATTTCGGAAACAGAAGCAGGATCGGGATCTCCGAGTATTTTTTTCTCTTTCCACACCTGCCTAATTGCGCACGTCCGAAAAAACAAAACAAAACAGACACAGCGTAGCTTACCAGCTGTTAGCATACAGCTAAAGACACATGGTAACGCTAGCTTACCGCTAGCCTGCAGCTAGACTATTACAGACACCATGGCAACTGCCATAGTCGGAGATGACAGAGAAACAACAGAAAATCCTCCTAATAAACTACGCTAATGGTGCATTCAATTGTGCCACTAAAAAAAAAAAACTAAGAGAAACTGTTGTTGCAAAGTACCCTTCTGCCATCTAGTGGCTCTTATTGTGGCATTGCCATTCCTGTTGACATTTTTTTTAAATCGAATTGTGGCTTTAAAATCGAAAGTCACATTGAATCAAATGGATTTGGAGAATCAGGACACCCCTACAAGGTTCATTTATTGTTGTTCTACAAAACAGGGTTCCACAATGAAATGTAAGTTGTAGTCCCTTTATGCTACACAAGACAAAACCAAAAACAAAATGTATGGTGGAGGATGTGTTGAGAAGTCTTAAAGCCTGTGGAAAGAAGCTGCTCTGTAGTCTGGTGGTACGACAGCGGTGCAGGATAGTATTTTAGATGGTATGAACCATCTACACAACTTTCTAAACCGAGTATGTAGTGTGAAACTAATCGCATGATGTTCAATAGATGTTGTTTATAGTGGAAATAGGTTACAAAATCAAGATAACAGCTACCAGTAGGCTTTATTTATTTATTTTTTAGTTCGTCATGTTGGTGGTAAAACTTAGTTGCATTTCAGGCTGGGCTCTACTTTAAAAAATGAGCCTGGGTCAGGTCTGGATCTGGTCTCTCTGGGCTTTATGTTTTTGGCCTAATACAACTTTACTCTCTGTGTCTGTATTGATGTTTGCACATTGTCTGTGGCATCAGATAATTATTGAGAGTTTTACAAAATGAGCGAGACAAAATAA
The DNA here is from genome assembly GCF_008315115.2 of Sander lucioperca. Lineage (NCBI taxonomy): Eukaryota > Metazoa > Chordata > Actinopteri > Perciformes > Percidae > Sander > Sander lucioperca. The sequence continues at coordinate 2,293,862 of NC_050178.1, forward strand.
AAAAGGGGCAGTGTTTTGAATTGTCTCTGTATTTGCCAACAATTGATGGTCAGACCTTGATCTCCAGCTCACATGTAGACCTCACCTCCAGGTCAGAAGCATATTGTCCTATGGACCACATAAATCCAGTCCCCTCTGTCAGTCAATTATTCTGCCTCTCTGGCTGTCACAAAGTGAAAAGGCCACACTTCCTTGCCACTGTGGGTGAACAAATATTAGGGTAAATAGATGCCAGATTACTGAGAAAGTCCCCTCTGGGTGGAACATAAGGAAGATAATCCACAATCCCTCTGGCTGTGGCGACAGGGGAGTAGAGCAAAGGTCTTAAAACAGATCAGCTGTTGACATTTCCTAAAATGTGTGTTACAAGTATTACTTTTCTGTTGCTTGATTTTGTAGCTGTTGTTATGCTGCAGACATTTTCTCTGTGGGTTTGTTTGTTCTCCAGTGGATGCATAATAAGATGCTGGGCTTATGTAAAGTAGCCCCACTGACACGCACTAGCCTTTGGGCACTTCCGTACCAACAGCAGGGGAAAAGAGGAGTAATATTATGTGGGGAGACAGGGCATGCTCTGTTTATGTTGCAAAAGTGGTAATAATCTGTTAACAGCTGGATGTAAATGCAACTTGTTCATTAATGATACTGTGGTTCTTGTCTCCTTTATTTAGCATTTATACTCTGTCTGTTTAACATTTGCTTTACTTCCGAAGTGATAACTTTAATCATGCTGTGTAGGAGTGTTTGCTATGTCTAGTGTGGCAAACTTTTACGAGCCCAACAAAAACAAACCATGTAGCATAAGGATAAAAATGGTCTTGCTTTAGGCCCATTGAGAAATACTTTATTTAAAGGTATAACTAAATGATTTTTAGTAATTAAATCACTGATGCTTCAACACAGATGTTAAATGTCAGAGACAGACTAGTCCCAGACCCAGACCTATCTCCACAGTGCTGTGTTAGCACTGGAGTATGGTCTGGCTACACAGCAGATCTATTCTGGGATAGGGAAAAAAAAACCTCTGGCTTGTTTGTATTTCTTTAAACCAATCACAACGGTCCTGGGCGGAGCTAAGCCCTGTATGCAGCAATGGTGCACTTGCAAAATAGATAGCATACATAGCAGAAGGGGAGAGACATCCGGCACGTCAGGATTTATTTCCCAGCAATGTTGTTGAGCGAGACTAGACACAGACCAATAACAGCAGTGTCAAAGAAGCTCTCCTATTACCAAGGCTAAGCAGTTGTCCAGGTTACTAGTCAATCACATGGCTAAAACACATATAGACACGAACACCTTACACTCACATTCACACCTACAGACAATTTAGAGTTTCCAGTTCACCTAACCTTTTTATCTTTGTACTTTTTTAGAAAACTTGAGCACCTGAAGAAAACTCATGCAGACACAGGGAGAACATGCACACTCTAAAAGTACCCAACCAGCCGGGTCATGTTTTACTTTGGATTTTACCAACTACTCGAGAAACTAGTTGCTGAAACTCATTTCATTTTCTACCACTAGAACGACCACGATCACATTTTCCTAATTTCCATGTTTGCCTGCATAGAAAGCCTGTTTGCAGCTGAACTTGCAGGCAAAATTACCCATCAGCAGCCACTACTGTAAATGTGCTAGTGTTGCCATAAATGTTTCTGCTTCCTATCATTTAAACACCATTGGTTCTGCAGCTAAAACTCCGCTGGCTCAACAGTCCAACAGCACAATTTGTATACCAGTGTTGACAGTTAAAGTTACCATATTGTAAAAAGTAAGATTACCATGTCCTTTCTGATTATAAAGCAGGTCTAGGTGCTATATAAATACTGTGAAAGTATCAAAATGCGGAATCCAAGGAGAAATGCACACAGCCCGTATTCAGAAACGGTGCCTTTAAATGAGCCGTCAGGACTTCCGTATGGTTGTGATGTCACAACTATACTACATATAGGTAAAGTGCCACTATAGTCATTCCCCGGCTGCAATGATGGTGCAGAGACGGCGAGAACGCAGATGCGGAAGACCGAAACACTGGCCAATCAGAGCCCCTTCTTGCATCGTTCCATGGACTACACACTTACATATGTCACATTCCAATTGGCAGCGGCCTGGAGCTACAGTGGGAACAATCTAAGTGAAACCGATGCCTGGTGAGCCATCCCTCATTAAAATAGATGACACATCAGTGGTTTGTACTGTGGAGCCTGGAGAAATGCTTCATGGGTGCAAATATTGATTCTGTTTACTCTCTCCCTGCGGGATGCATGTTGTAGATCCATGTAGTTGAATATTTGCTCTGATTAATGATCAAAGACTGAAGTCATTTAGATTTTGTATGTTGACAGTGGTCACAGTACTCATTTTCAAGTTTTATATATAAAAAAAGTTCATTTATCTGTGTTCATTTTGAATATTAAAAAAGTCCATTTCTTTAAAATCAATAATACCAATATCAAAATATCAAAATCTGGGTGAAAAAATACCAAGTGGTGTGCAAACACTCCATTTATTGTTTGTTTTATTACTAAAAGGGACTGCAGCTCATTTATGCTTTCTCGCATCTTCATTTTTCTGAGCTGTGCTACTGTAAAATGACATTGTTTACTTGTTAAATACAGTGAACTGTGTCTTTTTAATTGCAGTAGTAAAAACGATGATTTTTGGATCTGTGAAAACAAAAGAATCTGTGAAAATTGTTTTTTTAAAAAAAAAGAAAAAAAGAGGAACCCATAAGCATTCATTTCCCAATGTTCCGGACGGTTACACACCTAAATAAATGTTGTTATATATTTCTCTCTGTGTATTTATCTTTTATAGTTTGTAACATGTCTGCCAAGATCCCACCAATCCAGATCATGTGTGTTATGCAACAATCATTTCAACATTAGCCTCTGACATTTTTTTGTTCTAAACTTTTATCGTTTGATTTTTCTAAAAGAAAGAAAGGGGGTTGGGGTGTAGCTCCTTTTTATTTACTGAACTTGATTTTTTATCCAACAATGAGCATCCTACTCATTGGTGGTGGTGTGTTCACTGCCTGTCCCACTGTGGAGCTCTTCTCACATCTCACCTGTTTGTGAAGCTGCTAAAGGCATGCTTGGGAGATGAATGGTGTTGATTAAGGGACTGTGTCAACATCATCTTGTGCCTGGATGGATGCTCTACATCTTAACCAACTCCTAACAAGAAGGCAGCGAGCTCCTGGGAGAGGCAGGAGGCAAATCTGTTGTGGATGTAGTGAAGCATGTCCATGAGGACATGTGTGGATATGAATGTTGAAAAAAGGGTTTATGCAATAGTGATACAAATGCATGCATTTGTGTCACTATTAAGTGTGTGTGTGTGTGTGTGTGTGTGTGTGTGTGTGTGTGTGTAGATATGTGTCATTGTTTAGCTGTGTAGAGCTCATGTTTTCCATGTTACCAAGTGTACAAGAAATAAAACCGGGCACAGAGATGCGTGTGAGCTGCTTGATTAGATTAGGGTAGCAAATTGATTGTAAGCGTGTAGTTGTCTCCATCGGAAAGTGCCACTGATTGCGGAGGCGGGTAAGCGTGCTGTTGCCTAATTTGATCACTCAGCAGCTAATGCAATCTGTGTTACGGCAGCTATTGCCGATTGGGATTAATGTGCCAATAGGCTGAGCAGGAATGGAGAGGTGGAGGAAAGCTATACTTCTGGAGATTGCACACCGCAGTGTGATTTAATAGAAGTTACAGAGTGACAGAGGCTCAAGCCCTATCAATTCGCCCCCCTGTGGCTGACTGGTCCATATGTTCTCAGAAACCACTAGTCGGCTTGACTTCAGTCAGGAGGCCAATAAGACAGATTGTATTCTTTTGCACTTAGTCTTTTCTGAAATGCAATGGTAACAACATCCTCCTCGGTTCTAACATAAAGATTTTACCATTATTTTAATGGAATAACAGTAAAAAATTGAATGAATATGCATTTTTCTTTTGCAACGACAAGCTAGATAATGAGAAAATGAGAAGTACACTATGTAAAACAGTTACCAAAAGGGTATTCTCGCTTTGCCAGACCCTCCTCCAAAGTCTGGCTACTCCACATAGCATTCAGGGATGGGAGGAAAAGGTACTCTGGTTTATTGGCATTTGTTTAAACCAATCACAATCGTCTTGGGTGGTGCTAAGCACCAGAGAAAAGCTGCGGTGCCGCTGCAAAATAGGCTCGGAAGGAACTTGTTTTCGTGGAACATGTGTAGGTTTAAAAGTTGTTTTAGTCATGCAATGGAAAACTCAGATTGGACAGCTAGTCTAGCTAGCTGTCTGGATTTACCCTGCAGAGATCTGAGAAAAGGTCAACCATAGTCCTCATAAATCGGCCAGAGTTTAGAATGCAAAAGTACTCACTTCCTGTACTCAAGTAGAAGTACAGATACTTGTGTTAAAAAATAGTACTGATTTCACTTCTTTACTCAAGTAAAAGTAACAAAGTACAGGCTTGGAAATTTACTTAAAGTATAAAAGTAAAAGTAGCCTTGCGAATGACAACCATTTTTTATGCAAAGCTACCTGGATCACACAAATGTTACAAGTGTGATTGCAAGCTGAGAAACTTCAGTGGACTCTTTATATGCCATTGCCTACATTTTAAATGGATGTCTGCCAATAGGCCTAAAACATCACATAGATGATTATTGTGACAGAGACTGTGACTCCAGGTTAATAAGATTCTGACTGAGTAGCAAGGTATGAATTCAATTGGGATTCTGTGAGAATTCACAGATCCAGTTTCTCTTTTTTAATCTTGATGAATTGAATGAATGCCGCCGAATCTGTCGAGTCGTCTTGTAGTGGTGCGTCAAGTGCAGCGTATAGTCCCATCCAATTAGATTGAATTTGGTATTGATGACGCGAAAAATAATAACGGTAACTCCACTGAAATTATTTGAAACTAAAGTAACGAGCCAATTTTGGAAAATGTAAGGAGTAGAAAGTACCGATATTCGTGTTAAAAATGTAAGAAGTAAAAGTAAAAAGTCGGCACAAAAATAAATAGTAAAATAAAGTAAAAATATCTGAAAAATCTACTTGTACAATAACAGTAGTATTTGTACTTCGTTACTTCCCACATCTGGCCAACACAAAGGAAGCCCAAGGCAACGGATATCTGGCCTAAATGAGTGAAATCCTGCGGATTTTCCAGCGGCAATGGAGCAATCCTGGAAGTGGAACGTCAAGGATATAGACTACCAAAAGGGAGACATTTACAAATGTACCCCTGTCCATGCATGACGCAGAGGTAAAGTAATATTTAAATTCCATTAATCATAAACACTTTTTAAATATGTTTAATTGCTTTTCCTATATAATAAAACATTTTATTGTCTCAAAACCTACTTTGTTTACATTATCTTGCAGTTTTCTGTTTGTGTCCGTCCTTGGTCTTTAGGCACACGCTGTAAGAAAATGAAAATACAGGAAACCACTTATCTAAACATTTCTCTGCAAAAACACCACAGGGTATCTTTTTTAAATTTGTAAATTCAGGAGTAAGTTGTCTCCATTTTTATGTCCATGTAGTGCTTACATCCCTTTTTTCTTTGCATTGATCAATTCTGCATCAGAGGCTAATTGCATAATAGAGTACCATGGGCATGTGAGTATTGATTAATCTGTGTTGTGTTGTTGAATTCAGATTGACCTCATATGAAATGGGCTAGAGAAAGAAAGAGCTGGTTATCACAGCAATAATACGAGTCCTGCCTGTCCCCTGTCCACTCCCATTAACTCCTGTCACATTCACTTCTGAACCCAAATGCCACATTAGCATGCCTGAGACCCAGTCCCACAGTGGCATCACACTGACAGCTCTCATACCTGCACTGCCTGTAGATCACATATTCAGACAGAACAGCAGCTGCCATCATGGTTTATGCATTTCTTCACTCTTCATGGATCTTTAACAGATAGTACAATAGTATTCAGATGGGCAGGAAATGGCACACAGTAGAAGATGTGTGCAGTGTAATAATGGTCTGTTTAAAGAAAAATCCCTGTTTCTGTTTAGTTCTACCAGCTTGACTTAAGAAGACAAAGAGAATTGAGATTACAAGTTTGTAATCCCCAAAGCACAAGAGTGTGCTTTTAGGTTATCTCCAACATTAGTCTATATCCACGACGTTCTACTTCCCAGATTGCTCTGGTGCCGCCGGAAATTTCACCGGATGTCCCTGTTTTTGGCCGGAGGTCCGTTACCCTCCGCTTTCTTTGTGTTGGCATTCTAAAAGATTTATGAGGACTATGGTTAACTGCTCCTCAGATCTCTGCAGGGTAAATCCAGACAGCTAGCTAGACTATCTGTCCAGTCTGAGTTTTCTGTTGCATGACTAAAACAACTTTTGAACTTACACATGTTCCACCAAAACAAGTTCCTTCCCAAGGCTTTTTTGCAGCGGGATCATGGCTTGTGATTGGTTTAAAGAAATGCCAATAAACCAGGGCATGTTTTTCTCCCATCCTGGAATGCTGTGTGGACTAGCCAGACCCTCCTTTGCAGCACTGTGGAGGAAGGTATGCGAGACTAGCTCCAACAGGATTGACAGATATTTCTGCCATCTAATGCTATCTTATGGCTTGGTGCAGCACGTTTGATGCTGAGTACCATTGTAAGGTGTCCCAATGTATCACAACTGGCAAAGAGGGCCTTTGTTCCTGAGAGGACAATGAAAGCTGTGCTACATCCATCACCTTTCACCGCTACACCTCCGCTATCAAAGCCCAGCCATGTTGCGGTCAGCAGTATCATCCAGCTGGGAAAAGGGCCTTAGCCATAAGTGGTTTAGTGGCTCTTTCATTGTTTTATTCAAAGAGGTTTGAAACCATAACCTTATTCACACCAACTATGTTTGTTAGAGGCACACACTGTCAATAATATGCCTTCCTCATCTACGCTATTATAATAATGTGGAGCATAGCAGTAGCACAATGTAGCTGGACATTTTCCAGTCTAGATATACTGAGACCAGACATTCCTGAGCCCAAATAACATACTTTACACCTACAGGTGGCTATGCAACTATTTAGTTTGCACAGGGCTTTCCCTGTCAAAACCAAAGGTGACAGCTGTTCAGTCAATACAGCAACATAAGATGTGGCAAATATTGCCTGCGCTTTGTGCAGGATTTAATTCAGTTTGAAGCTTAATGAACTTCCCCCACCTTACAAGCAGCCGTGTTGATGCAAACCTCATGCTCTTCAGTGTAAACGGTGCGTGATGTTTTAGCATCGATGCACTAGAGTTTCTCAATCTTCCATAGTTTCCAGTAAAGTTGAACTAAATGGCTCCAAACATTTGTTTCACCAATAATTCAGGCAGAACCTAGTCATATTTATTTTTTACAACCAGAGTAAACTAGGCTGGCTTGATTTTTTTTTTTTTTTTTTTTTGGAGTGGCAGTATATTGAATACTTAAAAATATGAATTTGTTAAAGCTTATTGTGTATTTGTTCACACTTTCAATGTTCATTCAATTAAGGGGTTTTTGAGGCAGTTTGATGTGTTGTTATGAACGCCTTAAAGGAACACGCCAACTTATTGGGACTTTAGCTTATTCACCGTAACCCCCAGAGTTAGATAAGTCGATACATACCCTTCTCATCTCCGTGCGTGCTGTAACGCTGTCTGACAGCTCCACCGGTAGCTTAGCCTAGCACAGATCATGCAGGTGAATGGTTCCAGTAACCCTATTGCTCTGAATTGTGACAAAAGTGACAAAATAACGCCAACATGTTCCTATTTACATGTTGTGATTTGTATAGTCACAGCGTGTACAAAAAACAACGTAACATGAGACACAGCCATCTTCTAACCGTAAACAAACCGGGAACTATATTCTCAGACAGGATTGCTGCAAAGCAAATCATTCCGCCCAAGTACTATATTCTTCCGCCTGAACAGAAGAATGAAATTGTCGCACCACTGCTACGTATTAAAAGCCAGACTAAACAGATACGTTTTAAGTTTGGACCTAAAAAGAGCTACATCTGTAATAGTGCGGATATCAGGGGGTAACTTGTTCCAGAGTCTCGGGGCAGCAACTGCAAAAGCCTGGTCACCCCACCGTTTATATCTAGACCTTGGCACTTCTAAAAGTCGCTGGTTTGAAGAACGTAATGACCAGTTGTGCTCCCGCAAAGTTAAAATTTCGGACAAATACTCCGGGGCCAGACCATTTAAGGCCTTGAAAGCAAACAATAAAATCTTAAAATTGATTCTAAAACGCACAGGGAGCCAATGAAGGGTGTAGAGAACAGGAGTGATGTGTGCACGTCTAGATGTTTGTTAAAAAGCGAGCAGCTGCATTTTGCACAAGTTGAAGACGTGAGATGGAGGTCTGATTCAGACCAACGTAAAGAGCATTACAATAATCCAACCTAGAACTAATAAAGGCATGAATAGCCTTTTCTAGATCGTGCCTGTTGAGGAAAGGCTTAACTTTAGCCAGGAGACGAAGCTGGAAAAAGCTCATTCTAACAACATCACTGATCTGCTTGTCAAATTTCATGCTGCAATCAAAAGTAACCCCCAAGTTTTTGACAGCTGACCTAGTGTAAGATGCTAGAGCTCCCAAACTCAAAGCTGGACCATTTTGCGTGCCTGAAGTACTGAAAATAATACACTCCGTTTTATCTTCATTCAAATTAAGAAAGTTTTCTGAAAGCCACAGCTTAATATCAGTGATACAACTAAGCAAGGAGTTTAGTGCGACAATGTCATTTGCTTTAATAGGCAAATAGATTTGCAAATCATCTGCGTAACAATGAAATGACAGGTTATGCTTTCCTATAATAGCCCCTTAAGGCAGCATATATAAAGAAAACAGAATGGGGCCAAGAATTGAGCCCTGGGGAACCCCAGAAGAGAGAGGAGCAGCTGACGAGAAGAGGTCACCAATCATGATAGAAAAGCTCCTATTAGCCAAATAGGAGCTAAACCATTCAAACATGGTCCACAGTGTCAAAAGCCGCTGTGAGGTCCAAGAGCACTAAAACAGTAGGATTCCCGGCATCTACAGACAAGGCAATGTCATTATGTACTCTCAACAGTGCAGACTCAGTACTGTGACGTGATCTGAAACCAGAAATTTTTCAAACAGAGTTCTGCTGTAGAAAGGCTTGTAACTGTATGAAAACAACTTTTTCCAAAACCTTAGAAAGAAAAGGCAGATGAGAGACTGGTCTAAAATTTGACAACACTGTGGGGTCAAGATTAGGCTTCTTAAGTAGGGGCCTGACCACAGCATGTTTAAAGGCAGCTGGGACAGAACCTAAACTAAGACAAGAATTAAAAAAAGTAAGAAGACTCGACCCAATGGTGCTATTAAAAGCCTCCTTCACCATTCTGGCGGGAACAATGTCTAGGGGACCATTTTAAAGAGCATTCGGCCCAGGTGCTGATGTTAAATCATTTAGCTGGGTGAAAAGAGTGGGTGAGGGGAGGGCTTTTCATCTAAGGAGCAGATGTGGTATTTTAACATTCAACATGACACAGGTTATTGATCAGCAGTCAAAGGCACATCCCTCTCCATCTCCTCTGCCCTTCACTTTCCTCATAGATCTTCTCTCGTCACTGCAAGCACTGCATGTGCCTTTCATTGGCCTGTCTTTACCTCCCAATGCCTGCTCTTGGGCAGTTTTCTTGTTTGTCCGCAGGGTCTAGAAAAATTAGCAACAGGAGGAAAGGTTAGTGTTAAACATAAATGATGTCAAAGTGTCAGGCTATGCCAAACAGCCCTGTGAGCTCCCTGAGAGACAAATTATTAAAATTGATGTTTTCACATTTGGTCCACCACCTATAAAGTAAGATAAGCTTGACCACACACACACACACACACACACACACACACACACACACACACAAATACAAATGGAAGTGCTATGAAGACATCTGGAAGCAGTAGCCTTTTAAGAACATGGATGATCGAACAGATGCTTTCAGATAAAGTGAGTGAACTTCCAGAGTTTAGGACACCTTCTCTGAAAAGAAAATTGAGGATCAGGGGTCTCTTTTATAAAACTGTGCGTAGGATCCTTACTATAAGTGTACGTACGCCCAAAATGGCGTATGCCAAAAAAAAGTCAGATTTATAAAACCGTGCGTACGCACACCTGTAAGCAATGTTCCCTTTATAAATCACAGATTACCTACAAGTGTGCGTACCTTGTCCTATCCCGCCCTGTACACGTCCATTTTTAACCATAAATAGTCAATGCAAAGCACCTCGTGAATGCTGATCAGTATATGAATGACACTGGCAGTTGTTACACCGAATCATGATGACTGGCGGAGAAAAAGCAAAAAACTTCTCAGACGTTCAGGAGTTGCTGCAAATTGAATCATAATTTCGGCCTGTTCTTGCACAGTGTAGAGAAACCTGATCTACATAGATCAGTACATAGATCCAAGAACACATCTTTAGGGAATCTAAATCGGCATATTAGCCATCGTCATGGTCCCTGAAGTCTCTTTTTCTCCTGATTCTTCCATTGGCGTAGTCCTCCTGCAGGGCCAGCAGTGCCATAATGTAGCATTACGCACGGGGGTCACCGCAGTATTTATATGTTTACAACAATTTGTGATTGTTAACACCTTGCCAACACAGCATCAACTAGTGGTACCCCCCCCACCCCGAGATACAAAAAGACGAAAGAAAGTCTAATAGGCAAACAAACTTTTCTTCATGCAGGTTTTGTCACAAACAGTATTAAAGTTCGGACTGATAACGAGGACATTAAGGGTAACGATTGCGCGAGAGCTTAACGGCTGTATTTTCAGACTTTTACATTTGATGATATATGCATTGTATATATAGACATATATTTAGTTATTTATGCTATTTAGGCTGTGTTCTGCCGTTATCTAATGTTAGGGTATTTGATGCTATCCTGTATTCCATGCAGTCGGGTCATCCCCTCCTCCTGCGCTCCATAGCGGACAATGTGACGGCGAGACAGCGCCGATTAAACATTAAGAACAATTTTTTATTTAAGATTTGAGTTTGAGGTGTTTATAAAACAACTATCCCTCAGTACAAGCGCAAATAACACTGCTGGATTTAATCTTCATGGTAACGTGGATGATATGGAGTGAAAAAATGTGCATGAGGCATCAATACTTGAAAATATTAAGAGTAATCGTTATTCCCATTTACTTTCTGCAGTCTGACTTCAGTTCGCCACCTCACCATCTGCGTCGCCAATTCCTATTTTGTCTCCAAAATGTGCGTACGCATGGGTCAGAGTTTGCGTGGAGGACCGCACATTCTCCTGTCAAGTTAGTTTTTTATAAATCACAACCTTTGCGTGGGAAGTGGCGTACGCACATTTTCAGCCCCGTTTTGTGAATACGCCACGTTTATAAATGAGACCCCAGGTCTGTATCTGCTCTTGCAGTTCATCATGCATCCCAGGCTATACCATGCCAACAACTAGAAAAATACAGACCGATAACGAGACAGATAATGAGAAATTAATGTAGTGTACAGGCTTGCGGCAGCCAGTGGGCATTTTACAACTGATGAAATGCTACAGACAAACCTACCCTTCTGACCCAAGGTCCGTCACAAATGCCAACTGAGTGATTGTTCCTCTGTGTACTGAAGTTAAGACAGCTAACAGGGCGACTCAATTTATTAATGCCATTCAGGAAGCCGTCGCTCAGCGGAATGAGGCAGAGCAGGGCAGAGTGTGAAATACCATAAAAATGTTCATGGCTTTGCTGGTTTGCATGGTTTGCTGAGCAGGATGGCAAGAGGTGATGGGATGCACCCGAGTGCAATGAAGAGTGCCACATGAGCAGAGGCGTGAAGAGCACGTTTTGCCATGTAGACCGCTAGACATCCTCCTCCTCTGGTCTTCTGTGTGTATAATTATGGGTTCTTATATGTAAGGTTTATGGCATGTAGCTCACCTACTGAGTTCAAGCCTGAAGGAGCAGACACACTTTGCAGCAGGACTCCAGTGAGCTGTATTGCAGATCAGAGACGATGACCGTGAAGGCAGATCTAAAATGGAATGGATAACATACAGATGAGCCCCAGAATATGTGGCACAGGTCAACTCTGTAAATAATACAGCTATGACTAAGGGATAGACTGTCTTGAAAGTATTATTGCTGTAATTATTTCTCCTGTCCATACTAGCCCTGAAGATATTCCTTCCTGTTGTAAGAAATGGGGGTACACAATTCACAGTCCTTGTTCTGTGTTAAATTCATTCACTCCAGGCTCCATTGACACCTGGTGTAATAATGTGATTTGTATTTATTTATTTTATTTTATTTAACCTTTATTTATCCAGGTAAGTCGATTGAGAACGAGATGACCTGTCACATTCACACAGTTACACATTCATACCTGGAAGCTGCCCAGTACAACCACAGTCTGATCTGCTGGCCACTGGAGCGGTAAGGGCCTTGCTCAAGGGCACCTCAGTGGTGGTTATGAGGGAGGGACAAGCGCTGCTCATTCACTTTCCCCACCCAGATTTTATCCTGTCGGTCTGGGGATTGAAACGGCAACCTCCCGGTCACAAGCTCGCTTCTTTAACCTTTAGGCCACCACTGCCCTATATGTATGTATTTGGATACAATATCTGGATAATTACATCTAAACCACGGGCCAATGCATTTACACCTGATTGGACTGGTCACCAGTTTGGAGAAGCAGACCGGAGTACGGACACGTAAACAAAGCAATGTACTAATGCTGACAGAGGCAGTAGCAAAAAACGTATTTTAGCCATCTAAAAAAAGGCCCACCTAAAAAAACAAAAACTATCACTTTAAGTGTACACTATATTTAGAATATTTTCACCGCATTATCTTGCCGTCAGACAGCCCTTTCCTTTGGCACTACATTTTCTCAATTGCAGAACGTCCGTATTCCTACGCACAAAATGCGTTCACTGTGGAGACAAGGATACCTTTATGAGCCAGAGTATACAGAAGAAGAACAGAAGCAGGGAGACTGAACAGGCCGAACTAGAGAGGAGAAACTATAGTGTACATTTAAAAATAAATAATATAAAAATTAAATTGTCTTTTTTTAGGTTGCTAAAATATGTTTTTGCTGCTGCCCCCTGTCAACAGCAGTACCTTACTTTGCTACTGTGTCGGTCCGCCATCTACTGTAGGTACTACATTGACTATAGATAAGTACCACATACAACCCTACTTCAAAACATCCAACTATCCCTTTAAGCTAGCAGGAACATTTGAGTTAGGTCACCTTTGAATTTGCTGGGAAGCTCTACAGATTGCATTTACACCTGGCTGAAATCTGATGGCGTTCCAATGACAATGCGTTCTACTTGCATTAGTCTTGTATTGCCAGAGCTGTCTCCACAGCGCTGTGGAGTATGGTCTGGCTACACCACACATAGGGGTTTTCCCGATTCCCAAATTTTTACCTCCTTGGGCGGCGCTAAGCTCAGGACCATAGACTTACAGTCAGTGCTCAGGACGCAGCGACAGTGGCTCTGCAAAATGGTCTCGGGAGGGTAGTTGTTTTGGTGGAAAATTTGCACCCCGCAAAAGAACACGGCAAATATTATATTATATGATGTTAACTAAGGGTGCACGATTCAGAAAATGTCACGATTTGATTCGATATCGATTTTTAGGCTCACGATTCGATTCAAAATCTATTTTCGATTCAAAAACGATTCACAGTATGTAATGTATTGTAAATAAGATTGCAGTAGACATCCAAAAAAAAAAACTTTTTTTTAAATATGAATCGATTTTTGGAATTCTATGAATCGATTTTGAATCGGTAGAGCTTGAATCACGATTCGAATATGAATCGATTTTTTTTGCACACCCCTAATGTTAACTGTTATGCTATGCTATTTTAATGAGTTGGATACATGGTTAAACGTGTGTACCAGTGTATCGCCATGTGTACTTTGTCCACCGCAATCCCCGCAATTGGTCCCTAAATGTCCCATTTAAACAGAAAATGCCATAAACATATTCTTTGTAAATCTTTAAAATCATTCCCCGAAAGAACCAAGCAGGCCTGCCTTATTGCACAATCCAAATTTTCTTTAAAACTTTTCATCATTTTCAGTGTGTAGCTTGCTAGCTCGAAGCTTGTTGTTGTTTCCCGAAGCGAAAGGACTTCGGCAACACACAGAGAGCGGAAGGTGAGGGACGCACCGGATGTCAGGCAATGATCCTGGAAATGTACATCCGTTGATGACTAGCTTGCATTTACACCCTGCGTTAACGTGTTTTTCCTTGTCCAGAGGTAATTTTGTACTAAAAAGACTACATTTTGATTTGGCTAACCCAGACTGAACCCAGACTGACAGCTGAATAGCCTGAGATTTTGTCTCTCCATTACTAACATTAGAGACGCATTAGGAAGGGATCTTTTCATGGCCAGCATGGAGTGGAGAAACAATTATAGCATCCAATAACTCTTTTGACATACAAATGAGAATGTGATGGACAGACCTTGTAAAATGTAGACCTTTTCTTTAAGATGTACTAGTTTTTATAAGTTTTCTCTAGTACTGTATATGAAGTAAAATAGACCTGATTCATTTAGCTGTCTTTTGGTGTGTAATGAAGCCAGTAAGTTTGTTGTCATGCTGATAAATAATGGTCAACACACATTAATTATATACACTATATTGTGTAATATGTCTGTTTTCCACATATACTGTATCAGTGCAGAGCCAGAAAACAGTGAAATGATAATATCAGACATAAAAAGGCTTCAATTTATACTGTGTGTTTTGTGTGTGTGGGTTGCTTTACTTTTGCACACGTATGCTAATTGGAGAGAATGTACAGTATTATAAATAGTATATCTCTCGTCACTTCATCTCACAGTTTTAATCGGGTGATGATCTGCAATCGAGGATGCTCCCTGTTTGCTGTGCATTAATAACGTGACATAACGGCATCACTCTGCCACTGTTGAGAACAGAACAATCTACTGCTCCTTCATTCATCTCCCTCCTGTCACCAGCACAGCCTCAGCTATGAGGAATACTTTCATATGGATCCACTGTCCCCTGAGACTCGTTGGCAGCTTATTGTTCTCCATATTCTCACGTCTGGGGAACTTTTTTCATATTCGGCTGAAAATGAAGATAAATTGTTTCACTGTTTTATGTGGAGAGCAGGGAACACATTTACATTTTCTTTTTTCCCTGATTCATTTGCATATATGTTCATTTTCAGTGTTTCTCTACCCATGGGCAACTGGGCTGTATGTTTTGTTGTTTACTTTAGTAGCTGTAATGATGTTGAGAATTAAACAGGCACTTCTGCTTATACCTTGTGCGAAATTTTCACAATAATGTCACTTGGTAGTTCTACTTTTATTTCCGGTGTCTCCCCAGAAAAAATCAAGATGGTGCATTATCAACATATTTTTTCTATTTTATGCTAGAATTCCATGAGAATGAGGATTTTAAACTCTATTTTGGAAAAGATTGTGAGTTTTATTTAATCTCATAACACTGGGATCCGGTCTGTTGGTAACCGAGGGAATTTACTGGAATATCTTTTTTGTATGGTGTTTTCTGTGTTTTTGATCTAATTTTATTTCATTTTTGGCAGCCAGGCTTGTGAATCATCTCTAAAATGTTTCATCATCTCACATCATTTTCAACTCTGTTACAAATCCTATTAGCATGATGAAGCTAACTTAGGGGCAAACCTTTTTTTAGAGACTAAGGATGAAAACCATTAGCCTAAAGATTGATATGTTTGTAAATTGGTTTTAATAGAGATTCTGAAAGTTAAATGTATTCCCATGTTTTAAGGGAATTTTTAGGGATCCTCTCTTTACTAAAGGAACCATTAGACTAAGACTGCGTTTTCGAATATCCAACGAATTCAGAGAGCATGCTCTTCCGAGCATGAGCAAATCAACAAATAGTTGTTATAATAATGACCACAAAACGTTGCTCCTGGTACACAAACGTGTCCTCAAAATCACTCCTAAACACAACACATAGCTGTGCCTTGTACCTGCAGGGAACAGTTTCCTTAAAAAAGGAAATGATTTTTAGGAAAATAAGATTAGTTATATCTCTTGTCCACATCATTCATCAATTCAATCACGTTTTTAATAGAAAGAAAACACCTCTTACAAATGAGTGGGCGACAGAACATAGACATCTCAATAACCTGCAGTCGCACTGGTGGCATTTGTTCTTCTTTTTTAATTTTGGTCGTTTGAGAGAACTCCTGTGCTTCAAAAGACATTTGGCAGCCACTCCACATTCCCCCCACATCTTCTGCAATCCCTCAGATTATCAAAGTATCCGGTCTCCATGGAAAACCGAGAGGGGGATCTTTGGCAGAGGCAGTTTCCCTGGCAACAAGCTCAGTTAAGTTGGCTGCCCAGAGCAGAGGTACAACATAACTGACTAAACCACATAACTGGAAGTTGGCAGACAGTACACAGGTTGGAGTACCTACCTGTCTTGGTCCAGCGAGACAACCAGAGAATAGTGTGAAAAATCAGTTTTAAAGGATAGACTGGCACTAATAGATCTTTGTTCCTCTCATTCTGATTAAGAGTCTGAAGTATGGTGCTATCTGAACTGTAAGAGTTTCCCAAAATAATTATTCTCTTTTCTTAAAGTTTACATCCTTTCCCTTCTTCTAGAAATGGTATATTATTGTGCTGTAATGACGACTTCCTCATTAAAAGTATGAGATTTCTTTCTGCTGGTAACATACACTATAACTTCTGACATATGCAGTCAAACATACTTTAGTAGTGCTTCGTCTTGTCTTGCACGTCCTTCTTTTGTAGTATGTGAACGTGTGCCTCCGAGCTGCTGTCATTCACACCATATTGGGTCGAGGGCTGCTGAGCTCTTCAGTTTTCTTCACATTTCTGTGCAGCAGTGTCTTTTACGGAAGACTGTCAGGCTGAAGTTAGTGTCATGTGTTTCACTGAAGAAGCAGTCAGTGTTGACATTTCCGGCATCTATGTTCCTGTCAGCTCCAGTAGAAAATCGATAAAAACTACCTGCCAAGCTGCAGGTTTATCTGAAGACCCATCTCTCTTTCTGGGGTGCTGCAGTGGAACTGAATAATGTTTCGGTATTTTATTTGAAAGGCCTTGTGTCCTACGGACTGCCAAAGCCGGCATGCACTTCAATTCAATTCAATTTTATTTATAGTATCAAATCATAACAAGAGTTATCTCGAGACACTTTACAGATAGAGTAGGTCTAGACCACACTCTGTAGTTTACGAAGCCCCAACTATTACAGTGGTTGCCTCAAGAGCAAGCATTAGCAGTAGCTATTGCGACAGTGGCAAGGAAAAACTCCCTTTTTTGTTAGGAAGAAACCTCGGACAGACCCAGACTCTTGGTAGGTGGTGTCTGACGGCACCGGTTGGGGGTGTGGTGAATGGTGGCAATAATAGTCATAATAAAGATAGTGAAACAGTGACCACAATGGTAGTCGTAATAGTTCATGTCATAGTAGGGCACAGCAGGGCGTTACGGGGTGTGGTGTGGCACAGCAGCCTGGGTGGACGCGGTTGGACGCAGCAGGACGCAGTCGGACACTGCGGGGAATCGCAGAGCGTAGCAGGGTGTAGTAAGTCCATAGCGTCAGCTGCACCCAGGACCCCGGTGTAGGTGCCACCCAATTCCAAGGTGTTGTTCTGGGTGAAGAAGAAGCATAGGGACTCCGGGGAGAAAACTCCCCAGAGCTAGGTTAGTAACAAGCATTTCTGGGACTAAGATGCACACAAAAGGAGACAAGTGAAAAGAGAGAAGAGGGAGCAGCTCATTGTGTCCTTGGAAGGAACTTCCGACAGCAGTATAGAGTTATAATAGCATAACTAAGAGAGACAGCTCAACATCAAACACCATCAGACCTGAGAGGGTCTGCTCAGGTCAACACTAACGCTGTCAGACCACATGAATTACATTATTTAGTCTTCAAGATTTTGGATGCTCCAAACAAGAGAGAATCAATAAATTGTCTCTACCTGGCAGAATGTATTTTACGTAAAAAGTTTTGCACGGCTCGTTCCAAGCCACTTTGTTTGTTTCCCATGTACAGAGCCAGGGCTGCGTATGAACCCTGGATTTTATTTTAGCGCGCACACAGTACGGATGGGTAGCAGACCGTGTAGAGATATTCACTGAATTTGGCAAAAGTATATTGAATTAGAATCACTGACTCCAACTTTAAAGTAGCAGAGTACAAAGCTATATCTTTGATGTGTAGCTTTAGTGTCATAAAAGCAGTGCGTTTTTAAAAGGGTGTGTATTTAATAAGAGAAAGCTCAGTGAATTTCAAGAGGGACAGGCAGTGAAAAGGTATTGGAAGTTAAAGTTTTACCTCCAGGGACAGCCCATAATGAGTACCAGAAGTAGAGTGACAGTATATAGAAATAGTGATGGAAAGCAATGAAGTAGACATGCAAATGGAAGGTTTTTTCCCTCTGACATCAGGCTTTTCTGATGAGCAATTTCTTAGCTATTGAGATACTAATTTAGACTTAGTGAGGTGTGGCCAAACTGAATGGAATGGGCTTTGGGTCAGTGTCCTCTGGAGCAAGGTGATATGCTCTTTAGAGAAGAGAGTTGTATGAGAAATTGCAATAAGGTGGGAGGTTCTTTGTGTTACACATTTGTCATCTGCATGTTTTTATATTTTAAATTAACTTTTAAATAAAACATATATGTTATGTTCCTGGCCACAAACGGATTAAAATAAATGATATAAAATAACTTTTTTTTCTGTCAACCAGTGGGGATTGTCTGTGTCAAATAAACTGAAATGTCAGAATACAAAATAGAAAATGGATCACACAGATCAAATAAAATTATTAACTAAAGTTTTTGACTGATGCTATACTGACTTCAGTACCTGCAGTGTAATCTATCTTTAGAGGCTCTATGCTGATTTTCATCAGTCACCCTCAAACTCTGAGCTCACTCAACATTTAAGCCCATATGGATCTTACATACATAACCAGATCTAAGTATCATCTTATGGTAATGTTTACTCCCTTGTTTGTATTATATCACCTTGTATTTCCAACATGTAGCTGAACGCAACACAAAAAGTAAAGTCAATTTTATTAATATCGCTCAATATTCCAAATCCAGAATTTACCTCAAGGGGCTTTACAATCTTTACAGCATAAGACACCCTCTGCCCTTTGATCCTCGATTCGGATAGAGTGTCAAATTGTTAGCTGGATGTTTTTGGAGGCAGAATGTACCTACTGTAAGTGAAGTTGGCAGGGGCAGAAAGATGGCCTCATGAGATGTGAATTTAAACACTGCCAGACTCACATCTGTATGAAGCCAGCTGGTCAGCCAAATGAAGGATCAAACAACATGAGACTGATTTTATATTGGTGTTGCTAGACTCGTCACCAGCCCACTGGTCGACCGCCCCACCAGGAAAACTCCCACTCCTCCAGATGGCCTGTCTGCCTCTGATTGCCAATATCCATCCAAGTGTTATTCTGAACAACTTAATAACTAAAGCAGTATCATAAGGCAAGCAATGTTCTTCATCATTTAGACTTCAACATTAAACATGATCAGAACCGTACCATAAAAAACTGATCACAGAAGAACTGGCTTATTTTCAGTAACTTTGCCTCCAAAACGTGACTGAAGAAATTACTATGCCTCTTCCACAGATTGTGTTTTGATTGAGGATTGGAGCATAATAAGTGGACAAACGAATTGAAACAAAAATACTGTTAAGCTGGTGTTTATTGCACTTTTTCTCAGCTCTATGTTTGAGTCCCTGTTCTCTGGGGTTCACTTCCTCAAACAGCAAAAAAATATGAACCTTTTCAGGTTTCTATTTCTTCACCATAATCTTTATTTAATAATAGGCATTAGATCAAATATGGCCTTTGTTAAAATTGCTGGTGTACTGTGAAAAGTGCCTTCATCATGAAGAGTTGGTTTAAATCAGTGTTTGAGTTTATCATCGCAACAAACCTATAAAACTGAATTGGTTGGCAATGTTTTTGTCTCAAATATTTCTTATAATGTAATAGCTTTCCTTCTTTCCTTCAATCTGGCAATATATCTCATATTACGGCATACTATCACTTGTCTAAACCCAAGAGTCATGTTTTCTGTTATTTTCTCAAAACTCTTTCTGTTAAATTTATCTTTAACTTTTGTCTATTTTTTTTCTTTCTCTGTAAATCTGTTCTTCCTGTATTCTTCACATTCCTGCTCCATCTTTTGGCCTGGGTTTCTCTTTAACTGCACCCATAAAACACAGTCATTAGAACAGGATCAGGCTGAGAGGAGCACAGAGGGGATATTCAGATAGGAGCTTTGTCAGCAGAAGGGACTGTTAATTGTAACCATTAGGCTGCCGTTGTGCCACACTGAAAGAGCTCTAATAGTGGGTGGCCTATGGTTTAAACATGCTCTTGCCCCGTGGAGATGTATAGCTACTTTAACCCAGATCCAACAGCTTCTGTCTTGGAGCTGACACCAGATCATCCCTCCCTGTATGTTTTCCCCTGGTCTTCGGGCATGGAGGCGTGGCGCTCAAACAAATTGTTATCTTTGGTACCCCTTAAAAACATGGCATTAGTCGGTAGATCAGACCCAGTTTCCGTTCCACTCACACTGATTGTGGCCATGGAAGTGAAGTTTGTTTGCCTTCTCGATCACCGCTCTGTTGGCAGTATGTGCAGATTATGGGGGTTAATTAAAAGACTCAAACAGAATTAAACTCCTATTAGCCACTGTACTCTGCCAAAAGGAGATATTGGCAATACTATTGCTTTGAGGACTATTTATTGTGATGGATGTCACATTGGCTCATATTCAGAGTTGAGATAGGCCAGTATAGAAAGAAATTATCAGCAGGATTTTGTAGTTTATCATTCAAACTTCAGCTTGGTGTTTCAACCCACTGTGTTTATGAACGGCCACACATGCAGGGCAATGTTTACTCAAAACCGGGTGGTACCCAACATCTCTGGGATTTTAGATTGTAATCTTTTTTTCCTCGTAATCTTGTTATAATTTTTTTTGCTCCATGGTCTCCTCTGGAAAAGGATGCAGGTGTTAGGATAGAGTCTACATACTTAGGGTAAGGTTATACTTGTTTCTTTGTGGGCTCATTTACGCATACCTTACTCATGATTTTTTTTTTTAGCCGTGCTAACGGATCGGCTTCAAAGATGGCAATGCCATTTGTTCAGTCAGTCTTTCCACCACTCCGGTCACGGACAATGAATTCAAATTTCTTTGGTGATCCTCCGACGTTTCCTCTAGTGCCACCATGAGGTTGACCTTTTTGGATTTCAGTGAAATGACTCAACTATTGCATGGCTTGCAATGAAATTTGGACGTTCATGTTCCCTCCCAGGATAAATTGTAACTTTTGTTATTCCTTGATTTTTCATCTTGCGCCATCACTACTTTGCTTCTTGACCAAATCAGAATATGTCGTCTCACTTCTTAGCTCAAGGACAAGAATGTGGTTTTCATGCATAGTTTCAACTCTCATTGCAAATTTTCAAGGCTGTGTGGATCCATTTGATGGTCAGCATTACCTGGCATGGTCTGTGGTATTCATATGTCTTCATTTTTTTACTTTCTAGTTAAGGAGTAAAGCTCCTGACATGAGATGGATTTTGAGGTCTTAGTGTTCTGATCTGGAGCTTTTCAATTCCCCATAGAGCTGGGCAATATATCGATATTATATCAATATCGTGATATGAGACTAGATATCGTCTTAGATTTTGGATATCGTAATATGGCATAAGTGTTGTCTTTTCCTGGTTTTAAAGGCTGCATTACAGTAAAGTGATGTCATTTTCTGAACTTACCAGACTGTTGGGCGCCCAGATAGCTCAGTTGGAAGAGCGGGCGCCCATATATATAGAGGTTTACTCCTCGACGCAGCGGGCCCAGGTTCGAACTCCGATCTGCGACTCTTTGCTGCATGTCATTCCCCCGTCTCTCTCCCATTTCATGTCTTCTGCTGTCCTATCAAAACAAAGGCTGAAAATGGCCAAAAAAGAATCTTAAAAAAAAAAATGACCAGACTGTTGTAACGGTTCTATTATTTGCCTTTACCCACTTAGTCATTATATCCACATTACTGATGATTATTTATCAAAGATCTCATTGTGTGAATATTTTGTGAAAGCACCAATAGTCAACATTACAAGATCGTTGCAGTATCGATAGCAAGGTATTTGGTCAAAAATATCATGATATTTGATTTTCTCCATATCGCCCAGCCCTAATTCCCCACATGCCCAGCAATGGGTTGGAGGGGAAGAATTGTAAAAACAGGAAGACAGAGACTTTACTGTCTCAGAAGAAGAGCTGAGACTTTTGACAATTAATTCTACCAGTTACTAGTCTGTGTGGCAGAGCTTTTAGAAAAGCATGTTGTCTTGTTCAAACCCACATAACTTTAAATAAATTCTGCTTAAGTAATCAAGGTTACCAAAGATACCAAATATGTCAGGTTGTATCATGGAGAAATGTGTGTGGGCATAAAGGGATGCACAAGACATCTAGAATTTTCTATTTGACGTAATGGCACTGTTGAAAAAAACATGTCATCATTTAAATATTGGAACAAGCAGATTCAGTATGGTATTTTTGTTATTTACTTTAATGCAAATTAATAGAATATCTGAAGAGAAAATTAGGCTTCAATTGTCCGTCGTTGTTGTATCCGTGTCAGTTGCATTTAATTTAGTATGTGTG
This sequence comes from Sander lucioperca, assembly GCF_008315115.2. Taxonomy (NCBI): domain Eukaryota; kingdom Metazoa; phylum Chordata; class Actinopteri; order Perciformes; family Percidae; genus Sander; species Sander lucioperca. Next base: position 2,316,606 of record NC_050178.1, read on the forward strand.
CCATGGCCACAGGTGTGCTTTGAGCTGGTGTATGCCCTCTTCCAGTGTGAATGCCAAGGATGGGTACCCATGGTTTATTCATAGAGAGGTGGTAGAATGCCTTATGGCTCATTTCTAGGGCTACAATGCCAGGCTGGCTAGGACTTTGTGAAGGACAATAGATGAAGTGAAGCCTGGTTAAAAGAATTTTGTTTCTTCCCGTTTGTCTTTCCAGTTTGGAAAGAATGATTTTCATCATCCATTATGTCTTTTTTTATGTTGTGCAGGTTGTTTCTTTTGCTCACAGTTCTTTGTTATAATGTGGACAGTCAGTCACTTCATTATTTGGCCATTTTCACAATACCAGACAGAACTCATTACTGCTACATTAATCACACATTTTCCTATCTGTGGACGCAATACTTTTCTTCAATTGCTACCTTTTTAATTATGTCTTGACAATATGAACATATATATATTGATTGGCTGCACATGTCTCTATGAGGATGCCACATGGAACTTAGGAACATTTCTAAGGATCTGCCTTGGGTTTCCTGTTTTTGTGAGCTTCATTATTTTGCTGAAACTTGACAAAATGCCACTTCTGCAAAATTAAGCCCTCTTCACTTGACAGGTCAGAATATATTCACTAATAATTTCTCAGTCCCACTAAATGCCTTCTGGTATGCTTGTGCATAGACACCGCAGCAGTGTGTAGAGGACTTATGTGGCATATTTAAGGTGCTCCGTACATGAGAAGCCTGCAGGAGAAAAGACTAGATAGTCCAGTCTCTCACTCAGCCAATGTCCACATCCTCGTCTCCTAATTGTATCTCATTAGAATAGAGATGTGAATATCTCTAACATTAGACTCTGAGATTAAGATCTCACTTACAGGAGGGGCTCTGTCTGCCTGTTTAAAATTAATCACTATTCATATTCATGTATTTCCATATCCTCCTTTCCATCCAATGGTTCACTGAATTTTGAAGCTTTAATGACCAGGACTAATTGACTGCAAACCTCTCCAATGGTTTTCTTAATGGCCTTGTGCTTTCTGTTGAATCCCTTTTTAGAAGGAAATCTCACAGCTGCTGTAAAGGCACTGTTTGCGTTAAAGCAAGTGTTTACTGTAGGCCTTTAGGGCACATTAACTTTGGTCCTCGAAGGCTGCATTCAGAGCTCACAAAGAACTATGCATCTCACTCAGTGCGTTTATAGCACTTAAGTAAACTGGTTATTGTTTTTCTGTAGCAATCCGATTTCCTAAACATCATGTAAAAGAATCGGAATCATCAGAATCATTTATTTTTCTCATTGTAAAACATTGAAATTGAAGTGCTACTCCTTCTGGTGCCTAGAAGTATACATTCATACGCACATGCCATACTAGGGCTGCACGATTATGGCCAAAATGATGATCACGATTATTTTGATCAATATTGAGATCACGATTAATTATCACGATTATTTGTTGATTTTAACCAAAACAAATTTTATTGTCACATAGGCTAATTATAACTGCTTTCACATCCATATTGTGCTACATTCCTCCTTTGTTGAAGGATACTAAGAGCACTCTGACACTGAAGCTTCGATACGTGCTTCAAACCATTAACTACAATTCCCTTTGAACCACTGCTCCGAAGGTTGCTTTGGTACGGAAAAAAATCACGTGACATATGACGTCCGAAGCAGCAACTGCCTCGTTCTCTGAATGAATCAGCTGAGTGGTTCGCAGCGCCACCGCCACACGCAAACCAGTCAGCTGCTGCACTGCAACTGGCACCGCCTCGTTCCGAGTCTGAATTGTAGCGCGCTCAAAGCATAAAAACTTGAATGCACAACATTGCGTTTGGTTCGTAGTAGCCTCTACAGTGACAAGCATTAGTTTGTTTGTATCGATTTATTTTCATTAACCTACTATGGAAGCATCTAGGAAGAGAGGTCGTTCTGACGTGGGAAAACTTTATTCTGATCGCTCCTGATAAGGTATGTTACGTATGTATGTATGGTCGATTTGGATAAAAGCGTCAGCCGGCGTAATCCGTTCCCTCTAAACGAATTTTCTCTAAATGTGGAGGTTGTGAGCAGAAAAAGAAACGGGCTCAGTCCAAAAAGTGTGGAAAAAATAATGTTCCTTATTAAAAATCTTTGAGTGTTCCCTATCCCACAAACCCCCTGGCCATAGTTACACAAGCACACCCAACTTGTGCCATGTTTTCCCAGCAAATCTTCTGTTTCCCAAGCACTTTCTCCCCAATACCCAATAACACAGTACACAAATTCATCAATCTTTATTTGTCAAAAGGATGATATCCCATTCTTAGTATACATGTACTGTGTGTGTGTGTGTGTCACTAGTCTAAAAGCCTCCTGTCCACTATCTTGCCGGGATAATTTAGATAGAGCCTTGGCACTTCGCTGTTGCTGAAGCTTCGAGTAATGAACCCATTTTCAAAACAGTTCTTCTAAGTAGTTCAGTGCTTCACCAAAGCTTCATTGCCCATCACTACTATGAAGGAGTATGCCATTTCAGCTGTTGTGCGACCGCTTTCCACACACGCACGTTTGCCGTGAAAAGATACAGGCAACGCAATTTTCTGTTCACGTTAACGCCGCATGTTAAAATCCTGCCTGGTATCTACCGGACGAAATAGCAACGCAGATTTCGGAGCCTCATTACGGTGCGGTGCCACTTAAATGTCTGCGTTGCGCTCTAATGCTCCAAAACAGACGTTAGAAGCAACAGAAACATCGCTGCATGTCACGCTAGTAAACACTAATAACACGTTACACAGCAGGTAACATTAGCCTACCATTAGCTACAGTAGTAACTGGATTAAACACGGCTAAAATGCTGAAAGCTAAACGGTGTAGTGTGACTGTATTTCACCGTAGAGGATTCCAACAGCGGGACGTACAACAGTCTGCCGCTAAAGCTATGAGCTAAAAGACACAAACGCACTGTCACTGCTGTTGTCTGAAAAGCAACACAGACGGGACAAAATGTTGCGTTTACTGGTAAACTCAACTGGTAAACCTCATGACCGACTGCTATGTGTTGTGGAATTTTCCTCACGTTACTCTGTCCTCTGTGACTGTCTACAAATAATTTCTAATACGGATACTTCCGGCTTCTGAACTGGTTGCAGTTCCACTAATGGGACTCTATGGAGCTATACCCCTCAAAATCAACTTTTCTCAGGATATAATTTTTTGTCTAGTAATTTGAATGTTACATTCGAAAGGGGAGGCAAAGAAAATACACACTGCTGAGTGTTAGATTTTTTAAAAGTTGCTTTTTTGTTCTAAAAAGCCTTTTAAAATGTAAATGACGTCATACACATCATACGGCCAGAGGTACTGCTTTACGGCAAGCTCTGAGTCACTTCCTTTGTTCTCTCGAGGCATCGACAACACAGCTGACAGGTTAGGCTCTCCCTGTTAATACACGTGCTAGAAAGAGGTTTGCTAATATTTTAAAGACCACGCCGAAATATTCACTCTGACATTCTGGTTCTGCTTTGGATGCTGTCAAGCGGGATCTCTGGTCGTAATCAGCCTTCACCGACCAATCAGCATTCATTAGCAGAATGCTAGCGTGTTATGGGCAACAACGACTCAACCTGTAAGAAATCGAAAGGACATAAGTACTCAACTTCAACTTTCGACCTATAATCCATGTTGAACTTGCAAAAACTACAATCAAATCTGAGATTTTTTAACAGCAATCAGGCGAAAGAGACAAATTTAGCCGTCTAGCTCCATAGAGTCCCATTCATTTTGCACTCGCTTGTGATCACCCCCAGTGGAACTCTGGTAGAACTGCAACCAAATTCGGTACAATGGGGCTAAATAGGGAGTGAAAAGGCTTTTCGTAGACAGGCTTTGCTGTTTACATCTGAACTAAGCTGCGCGGTGCAGGGAGCAACTCTGATTGTCTCATGGAAGCACGTGATCAGACAGTGGTTTACGGAGCTCAAAAAAACATTTTTTTTCAAAAGATCACAGTACTGGAAAAGTGCAAATGCAGTGCAAAACAAGCAAGATAATCATTCAGCATGATGAAGTCCTATTTCTGTAATTGAATGTTTAGAGTTGTGATGGCTGTGGAGAAAAAGCTGTCTCTGAACCTGGATGTGCGGGTTCTGACAGACCTGTAACGCCTTCCTGAGGGGAGTAACTGAAAGTGTTCGTGGCCTGGGTGAGAGGAGTCCTTGATTATGTTTTTTGCTCTGCTGAGGTAGCGGGCTGAGGCGATGCTGTCAAGCGTGGGCAGCGAGTAGCCAATGATCTTTTCTGCAGACCGGATGACCCTGATGAAAAGAGAACCCAAGTTTCTGTAAACCTGATAGGGGACTAAGAGAAACACGATTAATAGCCTGGTTTTAAATGTAAATGCTTGACCAGGATTCAGACTGCTTTTTAAAACTGGGTATTACAGGACAAAGACTTGGGAAGGACATACAGGGAAAGTATTACTCTGATAACACTGTGGTGAAAGGAAAAGAAAGCTCATTACTCTTAGCGGTGCTTTGCTGTACCCAAAATAACTGATATAAATAAGTCTAAAAAAGTCTGTTTTCACAGCTGAATAGTAGACTATTAAATTCAGACACGTGCAAATGATGAAATGATCCAAACAAAGAAGAAAAAAACTTGCAACTCAGGTTGCAGCATCATATATCACTAATACACTTAAAATGTGCAACTCTTGTTTAAAAACTAGCATTGACACAGAGGCTGTATGAATCTGTACTCTACTTGAGCTCAATGCTAATGTCGGCATGCTAACATGCTCACAATGACAACATGCTGATGTTTAGCAGGTTTCCATGTTCACCTTCTTTTTTTTTTTTTTTTTTTTTTTTTTGCTAATCAGCACCAGACACAAATTAGTCAGTAGGATTCCATTTCATGGCAATCCATTCAATAGTTGTTCAATGTGGATCAAAGTGGTGAACTACCTGACTGTTGGGGGTAGTTTATAATCCACAGCTGGAAGACCAGCTACTCTTATTGCCTCTCACCTCTCGCCAGCTCACCACATCAATTGTGAAAGACCTCTGGAGACCACAGTAGCTGCTGACAGAGTCGTTATACTTGAAGCTTATCAAGTGTTTCTGCTTATTGATTACACGGGTGCATGGAGAGGTTGCAACAAACCCATATCCTTGCCTTCTGCTCCTCCAGCTCCACAGCCTTTATAGCAATGCCATTTTTAGTCCTCAGATCTCTGGTACCTCCACCCACAGCTACCTATGCACACTTCCACCAGGGCATAGAAGCAAGTTGGAGGAGGCCTGGGCTTGCTGAATTGGATGCAGAAAATAGCCCAACTGCAGGCAGAATGAAAATACACTGTTCTGGGGAAGTGTGTGACCATAAGGGACAGTCTACTTCACACCTCGGTAGAGGTGTCCAATTCAGAGTTTTTGTCTCTTTCCACAGATAGAAAGGGGAAAAGGAGGTTATGGTGGGTGTGAGGAGGGTGGACTATGTGGCTGTAGTAGTGCAGTCGGACTAAATGGACCAGGGGAGAGAGAGAACTCAGGGGACTGTCACCAATTGTCACCATGAGTCACCCAACTTTTGTATTAATTTTCCTTGTAGTGTGCCTGGGGGCCAGGGTGAGAAATCATCCACCTATGAATAGATGTGTGAGTGTATCCGTATGTTTGTGTGTGAATGGATGGGTGTGTGTTCTGTACATAACCCATTGTGATGAAATGGCTTACACCCGGAGCTAGGGGCCAGGGGCCTTCTCATCTTTTCGTAGGGTCCATGCTAGTTGGAGGCTGTCACTGTGAATACAGGGCTGAATGAATGTTCTGTCTTCCTTTCATTATTCATCACCGCTTCTCAGCTATATCTCATGTTTCTCCCCGGAGGGTGAGGTGTGCTGTCACTGATTCTTTCTGCTGGCAAGACAACACCTTTTTCTGTCGTAGGATCAGTAGTTTCTTCAAATGATAGTCAGGGATGTTTAAAGGAAAAATCAGGTATTTTTTTTTCTCAAGCTACTTCATCATCTCCTTCAAGTGATGATTTCCTGCATTGTGAATAACTTTGAACATGACAGAAGCTTCATGAACTATTCACTTTCAATCAAACCTGTTACAGACCAATGGACCAAGGCTCTGTGTAGGTTTGTTTTCAGTTTAGTAGAAGTAGGAAGTTGCCTAGGAGCTCTTATTTTCTGAGTCATGTGCAGCCTTAGATCTTGTTATTCTCTCATAAACCCTCCATTGTTGATTTACACCGAATCCCAGGGGTTGTGATGAAGTGTTGTAATTTGCCTTTTTGTTGCCTACATGTTTCTTCCGCCTGGCTTGCCTACTTTTATTTAAGTTAGTGATTTTCTGTATTTCCTAGAATACCTTCTAACGTCTCCTAGACAACCCCACAGAACCTTTAGTGTCCAGCTGTTTAATGTGTTGGTGGAGAGAGTAATAAACCAAACGGGAGTGAAAGTAATGGCAGGGTGGTGCGTTTCTAGTTGAATCAAATAAGCATTAGCCTTTCACTTTATAGTGTGTCTTCTAGCTTTGGAGAGGGTGATAAGAAATTATTTTTTTTCCTTCTGTTATTGATTCCTGCATGTATGGTCGTTGAACATTCATGCAAGACTTTATAGCGTGTAAAAGAAAAAAGCTCTTTTCCTTTAGTTTTGAGAGAATTATACTAAAATCTAAAGTGAAGATCACTTAAAGCTTTTCTCTAATTAAACCTGTTATGGTTGTTGCAGGAAATATTATCAATGTGATGCCACTTTACATCTATATTTGCTCCTCAGGAATAAGAACAAAAATAAATCCATTTGGTTAGAAGGATCCAGACTACAGGCCAGTAGCACATCTGCTCGTCAGCATACGTTTCTTTTCTGATTACTAATTCTGATTACACTGAACACTAGAACAAGGACAAGGTAAAAATGTCCCCATTGTCTGGGTCATTCTCCAGTCAGACCTCTTGAATTTTGCTGCTGTTTGCTTCTCGACTTTGTGCGACTGCTGGCTTTTTGAGTGAGATTCTCCATCTTCTTCGTCTTTTTTTCTGGCATCAGCTACAAGAGCCACTGAGCTGAAAACAAACCGAGAGAGATGAGACATGAAAAGAAGAACGAAGCTAACGCGCAGATCTTTGAAAAAATGGCTGCTTGATGTTGTGTCTTTTAAGCCACATCTGGAAGCGGAAGATTGTTTGTGTAAGTGTTATTCACCAGACCTGAAAGGATGGAATACATTTCACATACAGCATGAGAGGCTAAAATACTTTATACAGTGTCATTATTGAGCTCTTCTGCTGTGCTCAGAGCCCATTTACTCTGTGGCCATGTTTATATTTCAGAGTCAGTTAAGTGATGCAGTAAGTCAAGCTCCAGGATGTTGTTATATGTTTACTTTCCTCTTATTGGTATTTCAATTCGAGAGGTCAAAGGCACTGTAAAAGCCCTATTAGACTGTCCCCTATATCTGTCTGTTTCTGCGTTTCTTAACCCGCCTTCCAAACACACACACACACACACACACACACACACACACACACACACACACACACACACACCGATATACAAACACATTCACAGTGTACGCCTTTTCTAATCATTCCTGATTAACCCAATGTCTAGTTACATCACCATTTAATGAACTTCCCAATAAACTAAGTGCTTTTAGCAGCACTCATTTCTTATTTAAAGTAGATTGCTGTCGTGGACAGTAAAATCCTATATATAACAATGAGTTTGTGCAACATTTTGTTTTTTTGGCTTTCTCTAAAGTACAGTAGTCTGGTTTCATAGCATTTGTGAAATGGTGTTTGTGTTCTGTCACCTGAGAGGATGATGAAGCTCATTTTGATTGTTACAATTATACTATTCCTCTGAGGCAGGGGTGAGCAATAATAGTAAAAAACTACTTGTATTGATTTTGTGGGAAATTACTGCTTGTATCTTCCTGTGAAGGTAAAAGGCTATAACTGTGACCTCCTCACAGCTGGTTATGTCTCTCTCCTGCACTTTTTCTAGCTTGATTAAGTTCACACCTCCTTTCTCACATACTCTTTCTGAGATCCTGTAAATACTTTACAGTTTCTGTCTATCAAATATATTACAATTTAAATGAAACCCTTCCAGGACAGTATAAGGCCTGACATCACAGATCATAATCAATTCTTCTGATTTTTCAGGTCTGTTACAACGCTGCTGTATATTACACAAGCTAAGTCATTTATATTTACTGTGGTTCCTATGGGGTTATATAAATCAGAATCATCATAAGGAGAGGGTCACTATATATATATTTATATATATATATATATATATATATATATATATATATATATATATATATATATATTATCACTTTCAGAAACTAGGCTAAATAGTGCTTAATGGATATGGCACTTAAGAACAAGTTTCGTAACAGAACAATAAATCGAAGGTAATTCCTCAGATTGATGCGGAAGTCCTGTAAATGCTCATTGATGTGCAAAATGGCCTAATACAACCAGGAAACTTAAAAGAATAGATATTTAGGCATCAACTGTGGTAAAATACCTGACTTTTGACAACATTTCTTGTCCGTCAAATTGTTTTGTTGCTGTCAAAAGAAAGAATACTAAATAGATATGTTATTTCAAGTGGTAGAGTCGTGGTTTTATCCCCAAGACTCACAAACTAAACTCTACACAATCTTATTTCTCTAATTAGGATGTATTGCCACCCTCAGAGGCTGTAACCATATAAAGTAGTTAAATCAGTTGGTGTGTATTTTGTTTGAAATTAAAACCTGTATACCTTTAGTGCTTGATTGCGCATGAATACAAAATTTTGAACATGAGTTTTAGTTTTTTGCAGGTGCAACACCATATGTTTGGCAATAATCTCTTCAAATAAAAGGCAGTGTGATTTGCATATGGAAATAAAGTAAAGGATATGTTGTATATTAATAGGATTACATATTGTCCATTAATCACTTATTCTCTAACAATTTAAATGTAATATGTTTAATAGACAAAACATTTCACTGCTGCAAAGTCATTAATTATTAGGAATGTTACATAACATAAGGGCCAGGACTTAAAGTGACCCATTTTGTAAAACCACTATACATTTAGGAACAGGTCTGTGGAATATTTTTGGTTTAATGGTGTTGATACCAACTGGTTGTTCACTTGCCGGTTCTTTGCCCAGGATGATGGATCAGTGATGAGAGAATAAGTGGGACTGAGTCTGCTCTGAGGCGGCAGGGAGGAACGACTGACCTGTCTTTAGACGGTTCAGTCTCATCCTCCTCCGTATCCTGCAGGACAGCACATTTCAAACCCAGCAGCTCCCGGACACAGACGTAGGTTAAGTGGCTGCATGTTGACTCCATGATAGGCTATAGGGAAATAGATGGCACCCAATCAGACAGCAGAAATGGAGGCTGAGACCAGAAAAGGGCACAGGGAGGAAATAGAACATCTTGCATGTTGCATAATTAAAACATTCAAGCCAGGAGCGAGTTTTGATTATGACAGGACAGTTAATCTATCTGCTATTTCTTTATTCATTTCCCTGGTAAGAGTAAATATGGATTAGTGAATTGTACCTTCCAAAGATGAGACCTGCTTTGATCTGCTGATCATTGTTTAATACTAGATGTTAGTAGTTTTTATTTCTTTGGCTGTAACATTAGAAAATGAATAAGAAGAATAAAAGAAATAGATTTCAGACTGTGTAAAGCAACAGTAGGGTTTGTGTAGATTTTTGCAGCAGTGACACCATTTCCAAACAAATATGGAGGTGGGTCAAATATGTATAAATTCTATTCTCTAATCTATTTTGAAGCAATGTATTATGTTAGCAATACAAGGAGTGATAAGGAAGAACCTAATATTCACATGTGGAGTCACAGAATTCTTTGAAATACATCTACGGGCAAAACTCTGGATATCAAAAGAAAGTGGAACTGAAATGAATATTATAATCACAGATTAAACATTGAAAAATATCTGCAGGGAGGGACACCTTTTAATAAACACCTCCATCTGGAGGTGATTTGGTTGGGAGGTGAGAATGAGATTTTTTTTTTTATGTTAGATATGTTCCTAGCACAGGTCTCAAATGGGTAAGAAAATTCATATCAAGCATGTGTTTTTTTTTTTTTTAAGATTTAAAGACTTTATTTCCATAGGACAGATGAAGACATGAAAGGGGAGAGAGAGGGGGAATGACATGCAGCAAAGGGCCGCCGGTTGGAATCGAACCCGCGGCCGCTGCGTTGAGGAGTAAACCTCTATATATGTGCGCCTGCTCTACCAACTGAGCTAACCCGGCCACTCAAGCATGTTTTTATTTATTTAACCTTTTTTTATACAGGTAATCTCATTGAGACACAGGGTCTCATTCTCAAGAGAGACCTGTTTGGGACAATACAACAACAGACAGACAGATTTACCAATAGTATTATATACAATGTTTAAATGAAAGTGCAAAGTACAAGAAGAATTAAAACACTAAACATACTAAAAACAACAAGTGTCTAAAGATTATCTTTTTCCAGTGTTTATTCAAGGTGATGCAAAAGCATGGCATGTTTAGTAAAAAAAAGACCTACACTGATCCATCAACCAATATACTAATACGTGACAAGCATCCATGCCACTGATATAGAAATATAAAGTAAAAAGCAAAACAAAATGACAGTAAAAACGTTTTTCCTTAACTTAGCATTATATTGTAGTTCTTGAAAGGAATGTAATCAACAATATGGCCTAAACTTGGCTGGCAGGTCGCAGGACCAGTCAACTCAAGCTGCATTGCGTACACACATGTGACATGCCTCACTCCCCCGTATCATTTACCAAACACACCCCCTCAATTTGGCTCTATTGTCTATTTAAGCTGCACAATTTCCCCATCTTTGCCTTGTCAGTGCTGCTGCTGCCCTGCACCTGTATCACTGCCTGCTGTTAGCCCCACCACCACCCCAGCATCCACCTGCAGACTCCGGCCAGGGGGAAGTTACTTCATCATCTCTCCCCAATATATAATAAACACAATATTCTGCTGTTATAATAAACATTTCAAACGTGAGTTGTCTGACCGAACTATGCATTCTAGCAAACGTTATTATAGTTGATCAAAATAAACCTGAAATGCTATTTCACAGAAAATATAGCTAAATAACTAAATTACTGAAAGTATGTTCCAGAGTGATGCATAATCCAGTCATATAAAATATTTTCACTGGATGGCCTGCTTAGCTTCACATACCACAGTAATGTCAAAGTAGCACTAATTACCTACGGCTACAACAAAATATTTTCAGTTGGTAGGAAAATTGTCATTTTTTCTATGCTGAAGGCAAAAACCCACACATGCAGCAGACGTGGTTTCACACTATCATGGAGTGCTGAGAATATTCAGGGTTGAGGAGTTCCCCCTCCCTGGTCCAGGGTGTGTTAATCAGTAAAACCACCTGATGTAGTTTCTGGTAGGAAACCTGCAGTCCCTGCTAGCACGAGGGTTAACGGAGAGACTATGATAATTATGAACAAGTTACTGTTTTAATAAGGTAAATGTTTCTCTGTGTGTGTGTGTGTGTGTGTGTGTGTGTGGGGGGGGGTCTGTGTCTACAGTATAGTGAACTGTCTTTGTCTAGATTTTCCTGTTCATTATTGGAGCAGGTTCAAGGAGATGGGTACTCATTTGCATTGGCAGCCCCGGGGCTGGAGCCCCTGTGTGTAGCAGCCAGGTGATTCATACCAGCTCCTACGGTCTTATTTTGCAGAGGATTAGATTAAAACCAATCACTCAGCCTAGATCACCGTGACCCAGAGGAAAATGAGTCCGGTGACTGGTGTAAAACCATCCAGCCCTCGGAATAGACCAGAATAGCCCTCTTTGTCGCACAACCATGGCAACATTGCCATTCTGTACCTTCAATTCAATTTTGAGACGAGGCATTTATGAAATTCTGAGAACATTCACGCAGAGAGCGGCAGACCAGCATGAGCATACAAATTTAAATAAAGGGAGTTTATATTGCATAGTGGGGTGTGATCTATCTGTTAACATGTTCATGTGCAAAGGATATGTAGGAAAAACCACAAGAGATCCCGAACAAAGAGAAGTGGAACTCTATAGTACTATTTAACGGAAACATTTATCCAAAATCAACTTTATAGAAATGAAACCCTCAGACTTTCCACTTAGAAAATATGGAGTATAATATGGAGTATAGTGTCTATTAAAGGGAGTGGAGATTTGGAGAAACTGCTTCTTAAAAGAAAAGCACTTTAGATTTTCTAACTGGTCTCTTTAGGCCTGAGAGAGGTTCAAATAAAGAATTGAGTTTGAAACTTTGCTTGTAAGTAGATATATTGTTATGATCAACAACAAATACAGTTTGTAGAAAAATATGTTATTTAACTTAGTACATTTACTTAAGTACTAAAATAAAATATTGTGCACTGGTTTATTTTAAAGGTCTTATATTATGCTAATTTTCAGGTTCCTACTTGTATTTTAGTTTTTACTAAAACATGTTTAATATGCTTTAATGTTCAAAAAACACATTATCTTTCTCATACTGTCCGTTTTAGCACCTGTCTTTTTAAGCCCCCCTCCCGAAAAGCCCAGTCTGCGCTGATTGGTCAGCATTTCTATGTCTTCAGCATCTGCGCTCTCGGCGTCTCTGCACCGTCATTGCAGCCGGGGAATGTCTGTAGCGGTACTTTCTACCTATATATATATATATATATATATATATATATATATATATATATATATATATATATATATATATATATATATATATATATAGTATAGTATAGTTGTGACATCACAACCATCCTGAAGTCCCGATGGCTCGTTTAGAGGCACCACTGTTTAATACAGGCTGCGTGCATTTCTCTGTAGATTGTGTGTTTTGATACGTCTTCCACAACTGTAGCTAAAAGAGATTTGTTGTTCATTGTTGAGATCTAAGAAATGTGATAGAAATGAGAAAATGTGCTAGTGCTACCTATACAGCATGATGTGTTGAAAAGTATGGATAACAGTGGACCCGCATTAATGAAAGAAAATCTATGTTGAATATAATTTTTCATCCACAGGAGAGGTAAAGTTTTGTTGTGTGGAGTAAAATATACTTAAGTAAAGCTGTGCAAACTGTTTATCTATTAGATTTTGCGGAACTTGCACTTCTTAAGTTTAATCTACTGTCAAGCCTTTTTGGTCATGTATTCCTGCATGGTATCTCATACTAAACCATTCATGTGTCACTTAGCAACCGATCATAGCTGAGGTCGGCCTTTGCAGCTTACCCAGGTCTCCTTCCTGCTGCACTCTCACATCTCTGCAATCCCCTGAGAACTATATAAAAGCATGAGGCAAAATTATGCAAGGCTAATGTCCTCTTTAGAGAAAATATAGTATAATATTTATAAACTCTCCACTTTCTACACACACCACAGGAGGGTGCAAATGTAGACACATAGATATGGATGGCAATGCAACTTTAATGGACTGGGTGGGCATATTTATATTAATGTGCCAAAGACATAGTGTTATGTCAGCAAAGTGAAGACATTTTAAAGCTACATATCTCTGATATTTCTTGCTCCTCTGAAGTATTCTACCCTTCTAAGACCATCACAGTTATCTACGTTGTCCATATTTTCTCAAGCCAAATGTTGTCATTGTGTTACCATGAAGCAGTTAATCGAGCAGAACGACAGAAGCAAATTTCCACCTAAATCTTCAGTCTGATCTGTTCTTTGGTATAACTGACCACTAGTCTCAGTTTATGATAATTTACATGCTCATCTCTTTCTTTCCAATCCCAGCACAATGTAATTATAAAAGGTTAACACCTCCCTAATTAGAAGGACCTGTGAAAGTTTGTGATGCTGTGTTGTGCAAAATCCAGCTGATATTCAGGCTTCATTTCATTTAGTTTTTTTGTGCACAAAACAGGGTAACAATGCCTTATGTTATACATCTAACTGTCCACTGTCTCTTTTTCTTCCACAGGAGAGGAAGCTGTGTGCATTCCCAACCATTGAGATCTGTAGCTCAGATGTCATCAACTATATGGTTCCACTGTCTCGCCAGACAGACTTCTTTGTTCCAGAGATGAAGGAGGAGGTTAAAACGGATGTTAAAGAAGAGGACTCTGATGAGGACAGAGGAACTGACATTACAGGTACAGCTGTGCATTTTTGTTCATTCCAACCAAGTTGTTACTGTTGAGCCCCTACTAAGAAATAATTGACAGTGTTAGCCAGAAATCTCACCCAAACAACATAATTCCAGATACTAAGAGAAATGTTTGTTTCACTGAGAAAATACAACTGATTCATCAAATGGCAATTGTGTTCTGCTCTATTGAGACTATAGCTTGTGTCAGTTAGAAGCAAACGTAGAGGAATATTTTATAGGTGAGAAAACATAGAGGAAACTTTTATTTTGTCCAACACCGCACTGGCTCTCCTCCTGCCCTTGATCACTGAGGACTATGTGATATATGAGACTCTGTAATTGTTCTGTCACTACAAGTATGTGTCTTCATGTGCAATGTCTACTCTGCCGCTATCACTCTTTCAAACTTGCTGGACCTGTAGGCTGGACCCATGGCAGTATTGACTTTGTCATTGTACAAATCACTAGAGAAAGAAAATGGTGTTGCTTCGATGGGGCAGAGTGGGTGGAGGTGGGCTGATTTACATCAGGTGCTGTCTACCAGTTGAGCTTAGATCATGTTACATCCCTTGTAAAAACAGTTACAATGTGAAAGGTGTATCAGGAAGAAGGTCTTACGTGATCTGCACATGTTTACATGTCTTTGTCATGTTTAGATTGGGGTTGCCATCGAAGCAGAGTGGCGTTGCCTGAGGCATGTAAAGCCTAACTTCAGACCGTAACAGCACAATTGTCAGCTGTGGTGCAACTGACATTCTGTTGAACTGAGAGTCAATGCTATTTACTGGACCACTTTAAATTAGTTAGTCAGCATCACCAGACCGAGACGCTTTGATCATGGTCTGCTTTTCTTACAAATGAGGAATTAATAAGAATGAACCAAAGGGCAAGAAAACATGTCAGATAAAATTAAGTTGATCTTGCATGTTTTCTAATCTTTTTAAATGATGGTGTCGTTCTTTCCCACACCACTTACTAGCACGCACGCACACACTCTCTCACACACTCACACTCTCTCACACACTCACACTCACACACACACACACACACACACACACACACACACACACACACACACACTGCAATATAACTTCTCATGGTCTCAGACCCCCATGCAGGGAACTGGGTATGGTAGGGGTGAAAGTCAAATTTAAGTTTTTCACATGGAATCAAATAGAACAAATAGTTCAAATAAGGAGTGTTACAAAAAATCAAGCCTTTGGGATTACAATGTAGATGATACAAAAACACTTCATGTGTACTCTAGGCTCTGTTTATAGTAATGTGAGATTTCTTTGTATGCTCCTTTTGGAAACACTCAACACCTAGGGCCACTTTATTGTTCACAAGAGAGCTAATAAGGAGCTATTGTGTGATTGGTGGTAGCAGTAACATAAATGGAGATTCAAGAGGGACCAAATCTCTATTGCAAAGTGTTACTTTTATCAGACTTTATACAGCTTTACTGTATGTGGTAGGAAATCAGATTTTTTTCTCCAACTGAAGAAACTCTTTTTGTTGAGGTGTGCATTTTTAACATTTGCACAGTCAGCTCAGGTGTTATATGTTGTACAACAAGAAGAAGGCAGGTGTGAGGGAATATGAATGTCTTGCCTATTTGTGTGCAGTGTTCCTACATCATGGCTGTTGGTTTATTACATGAGTTTTAAGGCTCAGTATGCCACAGTCAGAAATGGTGTGTGTGTGTGTGTGTGTGTGTGTGTGTGTGTGTGTGTGTGTGTGTGTGTGTGTGTGTGTGTGTGTGTGTGTGTGTGTGTGTGTGTGTGTGTGTGTGTGTGTGTGTGTGTGTTCCCAGACACAGCTGAGCTTTCTTAATGAGAGACAGATCAATCAGTGGAGCTAAGCTTTGTCTGACAAGCCAACTGTGGAAATCCCGCTCCGGCACCTGGGAGATTGCCTTCGACTTTTCATCCCTCAACTCCACTGTCCACTTTATTTATAGACCTTCTTGACCATAAACTCTGCCTGTGCCCGAACATTTGTCCTACTTCTACCATCACAGAGCACCCTGACAGCAAGGAAACACCAAAACAAAATGAAAACACATTTATGATAATCTGGGGATCACAGCAGCCACTGTTTGTGCTGCGGGAAGATTGTTAATCATTTGAGGACACAAACCAGTGTAAGACAGGGCTTTTATTTATCTTTTTGTAATCACTGTATAATTACACATCATTAGGTAGGTGGTAAATTTGACATATCAATGTAAGCAAAATGCAATAAAGTGCAATGGAAACGGAATAAATTATGACAAGTGACATGAAGAGTGCGACTTTGAATCTTCGTCTCCACTGTGCAAAGATGTTGGAAACATTAGATCTGTGCGGTACAATGAGGAGACTGTAACCTTCCTCAAGGTAATACATGAAACAAACATAAAAGCCATATTTACATTGTTTTTATTTGTTTGAGGTTCGACTAGTGCTCTTTTGATTACATCATTTCAAAGTGCCCTCTTCTGCAATGATTTCATGGCATCTGACTGGAGCATTAGTGCCACCAGCTGCTAATCTTAATGCGGCCAACTCCTAATATTAACATAACAGTAGTGGATGGAAACATGTATTTATTAGCATTTTCTTTTGCATATTTTCTGGGAATTTGGTTTAAATTTGGATGGAAACAAATTGTTTTTTTCTGAGAAACACACTGTTTACTATGACATACATGTGCAACCATACATGTGCATATTTACAAAATGTGCATATTTTTATGAGTAGCCTTAAATGCTCCTTCCTCCCAGCCCTAATTTGTAAACAAGAAGATCCATCTACTGTATCACCTCTTAACTTCTGTTTATGCATTTTATTGCCGCACTTTTCTCACCATCCACTTAGACTCTGATTCTCCAAACTCTCAGCATGCCTCAGTCCTATCAGTGTCTAATTACCTCCTTAAAAATCCTCTCCTCTGTTCCAAACAGTTGGTAGAACAAGACCTTGATTCTCTGCTAATAATCCCAATGGGCCCAATTTAGCAACTAATTTAGGCAAATGTTATCTAAAAGACTTTCAGAGGCACAGCTGGCTTTAACCAGGGTACCAATTTCAGGACTTGCTTGCAGCTGTAGAGAGGGTGAAAGTTTTCCAGTTTGTTGAGGCTCTTCCTTGGGGGACTGTCCACCCAATTACCCTAAATAGTCCCATTATTTCCTGTAAAATCCCTTGTATTGTAAAATGAGTCTCAATGGAAATCTCCTTTTACTGCAACAAGTACATGAAACATAAATCACTTTTAAAGCAATACAACTCAGTCCCATCACATTCACATGGACCTGTTCCACTAAAGATCATTCCCAGAAGTTTTGTTTGGACCTGCTAGCTAATCAACAGGCCCATTAATAGACGTTATAAATAACCTAAATGGACTTTGTTCCCATATATGATATTCTTCACTGCAGACAAGATCAGATCTGCTAGATGTGATAATTAGATTGCTGAGTGATGTTAAGATTCGACTGAATGAAAAGGAAAGACTGACCTTAGCGAGGAGCTTGGAGACTCCTTGTTTATTGTATTCAGGTACCAGATGACACATTTAGTGCAAACACACTTTGATGTGTGGATGAGATTTATTTGAAGAGTGAAAGCAGCAGGAAAATAGCTCGGACAATAGTGTTTTAGTGTCTTGTGGGATAGTCAAGTCAACTCTAGTCAGATTTTATTTGTGGAAGACATTTTATATCGAGGCTGTTCATTTTAAACCAAATAAGATATAGTCACTTCAAAAATGTTAAGTGTCAGTATATTGCACAAGAACAAGAGGGGTAAAATTGTCAAAACAATACAATAACAGTCATAAATTAGAAAACCTTTGAACCCAGAATTTGCCTCTTACATTTATAAGTCTTGACTCCTATTTTAATTTGTAATTTTAGGCAGTATAAGCAACAAAGGCCTCATAGCTTTCATTTGTCTCCCTCATTTCAGTTGAGTTAGATTTTTATCTTTGACCTTTTTACAAACCTTAAGTTATTTCAACCTTCATATTGCTTCATATATATTTCTTACAATTACTATGTTTCTGCTCACAACATTACAGCATCTTACTTCTGGTTCACTTAGACACAAACACCTAAAAATAACAAGTATGAGATAATGAATAACTATTCTGTAGTAGAATCATCATCAAAGGCCAATTGGAATCAGGTTTAGGCTGAAAGCATTAGCAAGCTGATGATGTGGGTGAGGAAATCTCCATTAATTAAGCTAATGGACTTGTTCATGATGATTTCAGATATGTGGTATATGCTGCAGACGGCGGCAGCTAGAACATTCCCTCCCTGCAGAGCTATAGTTGGCTGTACTGCAGCACAATACAGGAACATTAGATGCAGGTAATGTTGCTAACATGGCTATGACTCGTCTTTGAGTTTAGATCTTTTCTCTCTTTAACAATAACAATCTGGGTCCTATGAGCTCACCTAGCGAGCTTTATAACCAGGCTCGCCAGCTGAAGGAAGTGGGGTTGGTATCATTATAATAAAGTAAGTTAAACATACAGATCTGGTGAATTTTAAGTGACCAAAGAATCAGAAGTTTCATAACACAAACGTTATTTTGCACACTTTTTTTTTTTACACAGGATGGGAGAGAATGAAAATGCATAGGCACACATCTTTACACTCTTGCATCATCTTTAATGAGGTTACAAGGCATAATGTTAAAGTTGGTTACTGTATATTAACCTTTGTTTCTATATGAAAATAGTGATTTAAAAAAAAAAATGTTTAGCCAGTTCTGTCTGGCAGTCAATCGGTCCAAACTCTAATATCTCAACAACTAATGGATGGATTGTATGTAATGGATGTACAGATATTCATCATCCCTAGAGGATTAATCCCCTTTTCCTCTAGTGCCACCATGATGTTGACATTTGTGGTTTTGGGTAAAATATTCTGGTAACTACTGCAGCGATTGTCATGCAATTTGGTAAAGATATTTACGGTCCCAAAGGATGAATTGTAATAACTTTGATGATGCTCTGACTTTTCCTCTAGCACCATCATCAGGTCAAAATGTTAATTTGTTTGTAATTGTAATTTGATGGTAACACCATCATAGGTATTTTTAGTGTGCTTTTCTGAATTGTGGAGGTAGTATTGACTTCTTTCCAGGTCCACCCAGGAATATCCAACACTATACGTACAACATATTAGCTTATAATACATCAGCACACAACACCTTTAGTTCACTCTAATTGGGTTTTCCTTTCCTATAATCTTTTAGTTAGTTCTTTTGCTAATTCAGGGCCTATTTTTATCTGTGCCTCTTTCCTGTGTTGCTGCAGGTGCAGACTCCCACAGTGATGTGAGTTCAGTGAGCGGCGGCGTGCCCTGGGACAGCAGAGAGACATCCCTGGCTGCTTCCACAGCCGCCTCCCTGGCATCTTCCCTGCCTCTGAGGGACGTAATGGATGCAAATGAAGACATTAAGCACAGGGACAACAGCGAGAGGGGCTCAAACGAGTCAATGGGCAGCGGCTCGTCCTTTGAGGAGCTTGACATGGATCAGGAGGAGCAGGAGGCAGGAGAAGAGAGGGAAGAGAAAGGAGATGAAGAGGCGGAGGTCCCTGAGGGTGAAGACGGAGCAAGAGAAGCAGTTGAACTGGTGGCTGAGAAGAAGCAACCCTTGGGGGATGGAGAGGAGTAGGGAGGATGCTGAAGAGAAAAGAGATGAGGCCATGTAACACTGGCATGCTAGAGAGTTTCTCAGTTGTCGCTGGTTATCTGTCATGTAATCTTGTTGGTGGATCTAAAGCTGTTTATGCCGTGACCAACATGCCGTATCTCTGCGCCTTCTAATTCTCTTTTTGAAGCCTGTACTATTGTTATACTGTAATCTCATTTCTTTTTTTTTTTTTATAATTACTGATCCTATATTTAAACTCTGTCAGGATACAACAGACCGTTCATTTGGCTAAGCCTTCTTGAGTAAACCTAATTTTCTCTGCACATAGTGTGTGGCAAATGAGAGGCAAGATTTGTTCAAGTATATATTTCATTTCAAACTGTAATCCTGTGTGAATCCCCACCATTCTTTGTGACACTTCAGTTTAAGATTAAGATCAGAGGAAGGACATTGACGCCAGCTATCCTGGATCATCATACAGCATCTTTTCACCCATGTGTAACAGTTGATATTGTACCCCACTTCCCATGTCCTGAGGATTTGTCTGTAATGTGTTGGTGTGCATTACCCGACTTTGGTGTCTTGATATACAGTAACGATGGGGTGAAAATGTGCAGGACCTAATGCTGTAAAAATGTTGACAGACCTACTGTATTTCAGTGTGTTGTTAAAAAAAAAAAAAAAAAAAAAAAAAATCCAATGTGGAGAATATCTATCACACAGGGGATAATTCAGAAGTCTGAGGCAGAAAGAACTTTTATCAACACCAGTAACATCTCCAAAGCCTCCAAGTCACCAGGACTAACAATTACAGTAAAATGCAATTCAAAGATGCAAACTTTTCGCCTTGGATACTGTACAGAATATTTTATTGTCACCCTGTTGCTCAGATAACTGCTTTAGATTTTAACGTAATATTCTCTTCTATAGTCGATTTGTTGAACCAGTCTACAGTTCTGTTTGTAGCCAAAATTCACTCTTTTCCAGAGACTAGTTGTGATATGTTCGTAGGTTGAAATTGTTGGTGCTGTGAGACATTGGAAGTAATGTTCAGCACATTGCCGTGGTTGTGTCTTTTTGTCTGTAATAAAATTTTCCAATGAAAAATTAAGTTGACAGGAATCAGTTGTGCTTAGATTTCGCTGCACAAAAAAAAAAATCATATAACCCTTATTCTAAACAGTCGTCTTTTAAAAATAGCCATCTGTAAGTTTTAATACAAAGCCACATCACTACTGCTCTACGCTTGAGGACAATTCTTATCCAGACCGAGTGATGTTGCAAAGTGTCGGTGGCAGTGAGACACATTGTTGTTAAGAAGTTAGCGCCTAATAAGTTATTAAGCTCTGTCTTAAACACTTTCATGGTTTCCAATTTTAATGACTGCCTCTTTCCGCTGCTTCTTTTGGAAAGGCAAAGAGCTGAATTCAAAAGCTGAATAAAAGAGAAACATTTAAGAAGGAGCCAATAATGGCGTAATGTATGTTTCAGTGGCAAGTCGAGAAAGAGAAGCAAAACTCTTTTAAGATTTTTTTGAGGGAGCAATTTCCCCACAGGCAGACTTGGCATTTTTTTGGGTTTGTTTTTTGATTATTTTTTGGGCTTTTGGGCCTTTATATGATAGGACAGACGAAGACAGGAAAGGGGGTAGAAAGAGGGGACAACATGCAGCAAAGGGCTACAGGTCGGACTCGAAACTGGGCCGCTGCAGCAAGGACTGAGCCTTGGTACATTGGACGCAAGCTCAACTACGTGGGCTACCAGGGCGCCCAACACTTGGCATTTTTAATCAGTGCGCACAAAACAACACAAATGTGGGCGCCTTTTGAGAAGCACAAGCTCTCTTAAAAGATCATTACATAATCCTATTGTATCCGAATTCTGTCACCTTAGCAGGAGTTGCGTTAATGTGACCAGCATTTGGATGAGTGGTATGGCATTTGTCAGTTTATTTAATCAGCTGTGAGTACAGCAGAAGAGGAAGAATAGGCTCCAACAGACTATTTATGTTAGATGGACAAGTGTTTTTTAGTCAGTGGTCCTTACTGAGCATTATGACCTATAAGTACAACTGTTTTCATCCATATCCAACACCATACAGTAGTAGGCACAGTAATTTTACTGATTAAATCAACCAGAGAGAAAAAAGGTCCTTGTTGCTGCTCAGGTTAATGTAATGGCAGATATTAGCTTATCACACAAATATAACGTATCACGTAACGTATAACGTATCAAATTATGTGTTTGAGGTCATTTAGAAACAGTGTCCACCAGAAAACCAGTTTTATTTATCACCTGTTTGTTATGTGCTGCATATGTAGAAAAAAAAGAGTATCAACTTTTACCTCGCTGTATCTTATTAAGTCAAACATCTGTATGTTCCTCAAAAATTCAATATTAGTCTGGCTATTGTAGACTTTTCCAAGGTGCAGAAAAGAACACAACGCATAATTCCACATGATACACTGTGAATGACAAACCAAAAGAATATATTTTGGAAGACTGGTGATTACCCCTCCAGTTCAGAGACTTTGAGACTCTAAGTAGCATCAAAGCTGTTCTTGCATCTTATTAAGATACTTTGTGTTGTACTTTTAATACTCTACATTGTTTTGTTCTTGCATGTCTGTTATATAGAAATGACGCATAATCTTCATGCCATCTAAGAACAATTCATGAGAAAATGTACTAACATATCGCCCAAATTGTTCATTCTCAGACTATGGGAGAAATCAAGTTTCAAAATATCTGCACTTAACAGTCTGTGGCTGGCATTTTGTGTTGTGATTAGACTAAAAGATTGGTAGCTGTACTGCCTACAGAGGTGTGATCAGTCTGCAGGGACAGATGTCCTCTGTTGCACTTTTAGTTTAGTCATGCCAGCACAACCTTTGCCCAAAGGCAAAAATGAAACTCAGACTGGAAGAGACTTGCGATGACACACTGGGTCAACAACTGATTTAATTAATTGTGAAGCCCACAGGGGTCTCGTGCAGCTTTGAGGGCGCAGAGATTAATGTCTTCCCATGATGTTAATTATTAATCTCATTACATTGCACGGGAAAGAGATAGGGGGGAGATGTTTCAACACACAAATTAAGATTCTCGACCAATACGTGTCTAAAGCTGTTTTTCTTGCAGGAGTAGGGGAAAGGCTCGCAGCTCGCCCTCTCAAAGCGCATGTCCCCCTGCGCGCATCGCTGTGCCATCTGGGTCTGACCTCACACTCGTGCTGTGTCACAACTTGTTTGCGGATCCCAAATAAAATTTCCACCGCTGAAGATAAGCGTCTCCAAAGAATCTTTATTTTAATATATAGCCTGCTGTACCCCCCTCGTGACCGCTTGAACAAATAGGGAGAGACTCTCAAGGTTTCTCCGCATCCGATCCAACACATTACAAACTAGAACAAAGCGACTGAAATAAATCTTTGTGACATTTTGCGTAGCCTGCTCGAGTAACTGGTAGAATTTAAACTTTGTGTCCGAGCGGTAAACCGATAATCTGGCATCCTAAACATCGCATCTAGATTGATCTTTTAATTTCATAGTTGATGCTCAAGAAAGTAAAACGTCTATTTTCCCCATCAGAACAATGAAGTGTGCGCCAGTTGCATCTGTTTAGGAAATGTGACTTTTGAACCGCTGTCAGCAGGATCAGACCTCCGGGTAGGCTACCCGGGCGCACTCGTCGTTGTGGTTTGTGTTTTTTTTTTTTTTCTTCTTCCAGCACCAAGGACAGCTCCTGGCACGCAGCTCAGCTGCACCCGGTTCAAACTTCAGGCAGCGGCACACTCTCCTCCTTCAGTCATTCATTTATTCATTCATTCATTCGTGCATCCAGCTCCACTGTCGTGCACATCCACGCCACTTTGGCTTAAAAAATCCCTCAACAGTACTGCAAAGGATATGCATTGGGTTTGCACGATCCATTCATCCTACGGCAGCGCTGGAAACTGAGGAACCCTGCACAGGTAAGAGATGTTGTGCGTGTGTAGCCTATTTGTCTTGACTGATCTGTGCATCGGATGCCTGAAGGTGCTTTTTTTGTGAACTTCTACGAGCTGGTTTGTAGAGAATGAAATCAGGTGTATTCATTTTTGAATTTGTTGAGGAGTTGACCTCACCTTTTATCTTTGTAGTTCACATCCTTAAAGTATAATAATATAATGTAAAGACGAAGGGAATGGAGGCATAAATTAGTGCGTATTTTCTGGCATTTGCTGGCATTATTTTATTGACACTATATGCGATTGTTTACCATATAATGCGCACATTTTTACCTCATTTTTGTTTACCACTGCGTCTCTGACTACAGCCATGTCTACTCGTTGCACAACCCTCCACATGTGCAGGCTGCTAACAAACTACTAAACAGGCGCTGCAGCACACAACAACCGCCATATCTCTGATCACTTTGTATGATTAAAAAGTGCGAAACATTACCGAGAAAGTCGATTTGAAAGTCAAAAACTTGAGAATTAGTTTATGTGCCACAGGGTGCTGGCGAGAACAAGATGATCTCCACGAACACGGTTCATCTTTTCGTTTGGTTTCTATTTTTGGAGTCATGTCTTAATAGTTTGAGGATGCTCAGATAATGTATAATCTATCATTATTGTCTTTTTCCATCTCGGAATAAAATAATCCAAATTGATAGAACCACACTAGTGCAGATTAACATCAAATTAGCACATCTTCCTATAGATGGGTGATTCTGTGTAATTCTTTGATTGTCAAGGGTTTAAAATACATTTCTAAACATACTGGTAATATTAATGAATACCCCAAGGTGCAATTGTTTCGAGGCTTTGTTGCGAATGCTGGACAAAGTCATTAAGGGAAGCAAAATGTGGATGCTTCCTCCAATCCCTGGGGCATCTGTGCTGCATGTTCAGCAGATAAAACACAATAGAAACCCCCTCAGTGCAGTGCAATCAGTTCATCCAACACACAGATTCATACAGAAAGAAAGTGTTTAAATGACCATTTATATATGAGTTTTTTTTACATAATAAAATTAAGGAATCCTCCTTCTATACGACTGAGAAACTGAAATGATGTGTAAGCCCAGCACTCACAGCTGAAGATGTTGATTACAGTAAATTATTCAGGTCATGGCTGACTGAAGAAGAACATGCTCCACTGCCATCATATGAATCCAGAAACAAACAAAAAAAGGAACAGAAGGAGATGACGCTGTCTGACCTGTGCTCCCTCTGCACCTCAGTCCTGACTGCAGTCTGCCTCACCTGTTACTTTTGACTTAATGCGAAGGGGACCCACTGCCAGTGTAACATTAGGGCGCTGGGAACCCTGTTAATTACTTTGGGTGCTGGACGACCAGAGCTGTGTAGCAGCATGTTGAGAATTTTTGGAACAAACAATGCAAAAATGACTAGTTGTCTGCAAAGAGAAACCAAAGCAGGAAAGGCTGTTTCTGAGATATGTTCACTTGTAGCAGCTTAACTTGAATGCCCTGATCTTTCTAGTACAGGCATTGCAAGTCTGTTATTACAGCATGCCAAGCTGTTTTAAGGGGCTGAATGTGGGTTGTATTAGCTACCAGCTACCAGTGATTAAATTCCATCGTGTGAATGTGTATGATAAATCACTCCCGTCCTATCAAAAAGGGACGGCTTAATATCTTACTTTTCCTTATGGTCGTGTCCTCACACACACACACACACACACACACACACACACACACACACACACACACATATGCAGGTGATGTACATCGGTTGGAAGTTGGATGTCTGCCAGTATCATATCACATTAAGCCTGGTCTATACTGTACACCTGATGCCCATAACATCTGTTGAATGAAATATTTAATGTCCCTCTGCACCACTCTAAATGTAGGTATTTATGTACTGATCTGTATTCTGTGAGCTCAGAGTACATCTGCACTCGTGTTAATAGGACACAGTTGTGTGTTATGTGAAAGGCAACCGCAAAGTGACAATGAAAGATAAGAAATGACAGAAAACGATAGAAAAAGAATCCTGACTCTAATTTTAGATTCGCAGAATGAATGGAAATATTTTCAGTGTGTATGTTTTAAGGATGTATTGGTTTTTAATTTCAGATCAAACATACATTACATGTTCAATGAGTCTGCAAAGTCTGCTTACAATAACAGTCACTGTCGATGTAGTCCTGATAAAATCATGGTGAAATCACACATTAAACTGATAATAACGCTATACCTTCACTAGATTCCAACTCAAGTAGAAATATATAACATGGACTTAGCCTACTCAAGTGAAAGCAGAAGCTTCCAAATAATTAATGATGTGGATATGACTCTGATTAAAATGAACTGCTGCAAATGACTCAAAAAACATTCTTTGTGTATGTGTGAGAGGTTTCCAGGCAAGTCTTGGGTCAGCTGCATCAATAATTTCAATTGTGACGATGAACTGTTGTTGATTTCTTCTGCTTGCAATTCTTACTAAAATAAATCCTGACTTCAGTAATACTAACAGGATTAGTGGCACTCGAAGGAGTAGTTAATCAAAATTACTCAGGACAATGAACAGAGCATTTTAATATCTGTGGATTAACCACATATGTGTGGTTTCCACTCTCCACCTCTGTCCAAAACATGTCCATGTTTAAAATGACTCTCTGTTCAGAGGAATTTGCCATTCATTTAGGATATTTTATCAAATATTCTATAGTTTCCCTATCCTAAATAGATTTCTCCAGGCAGTTGCTTGATAAAACTCAGAAAGTCAGTGGAGCTTAAGTTCTCTTTACTTCTCAAGTACTGTTAAAAGTGTCTTGAACCATCAAACGTGATGGCAGTTGATTTGCTGTTGATGAAAGGATTTAAACTGTTAGAAGAGAATCAGTTGTGACTGTTTTGAGACCTAACATTGATGCATTAAAGCAGCGGTTCCCAAGCTTTTTTTGCTTGTGATGCCTTAAGATAAAGCAAAGTCTCGGTGCAGTCCCTTGTCACAGGTTGGCTATAAATTGCGAGAAGCTAAATTAGAGTGATTTTCCCCAATAGAAAAGCTTGTTTCATTTTAATAATCTTTAGGGGCCTGAAAGAAGCAAAGATTATTAAAAAAGTAAAATCATAATAATGTGTATCAGAAGTTTCTTCTCATAATTTCTATATTGGGAGTCCTTTTGTAACCCACTAGATAAATCTTGTGACCCCCTTAGTGGTCCAGACCCCCTATGGGAACCACTGCATTAAGGTATTACATTTCAAGCTCCTCATTTTTAATAAGGGTTCTGGTGACAAGTGATTATTGCTGTGGGGCTTTACTGCATTTCTCAGGTTTAAATTACTTTCTTTGTAATTGTCGGTAGTGTTGGTTGGCTGATATACGTAGACTGTTCAGCCACATGATTATGTTGTGAAAAATGGATCACACGGATGACACTACACCCACACAATCCTGATTCAAGATTCAAGATTCAAGATTTTCATTTGTGCATACACCAAACAGTCCAGGCATATAGGAATTATTGTGCAGGCTCTTTGAGTCAAGTAAAAAGAGTTAAGGGCAAAGAAAAGCACACCGACTAAAATAGAAAAAGACTATACAAAGTAAATAAATTAAAATAAAATAAGACAACAACAAAACTAAGCAAAGGTGTTAAACTCGTATTAAATGTTTTAAAGAAACACTTTGGATTTCCTGGGGCTTTAAAGAATATTATGCATAGTTTTTGTATGCAAGAGCCTCTCAATCAAATGTCGGGTCCACTTTATTTCCAGTGTTGTGAGAAGAGGGAAGGATACACAAAGACACTCTGACATACAGGGTGGAAATACAACTGTGTGGTCTTGCATGGTGGTATTCCCCCAAAAATATCACGACTCAGTCTAACTGCAATCAAACTATCATTTTGCATAGGCAAGAACTGCTTTAAGAGCAATTAAAGCGTCTATTTAAAAACAATCCTTACTGCTCTTGGATGTTGTTTTTTTTAGCTAGATAAATGATGATTTAAAAACATAGAAAAACAAAATATGAGCTCTCATCTCAATAGCTTTAACTTTAATTCCCTCACTAATGTTTATTGTCACTCTGGAACAGCACTTCTAATGACCCCCCCCCCTCCCACACACACACACACACACACACACACACACACACACACACACACACACACACACACACACACTTTTAACAGCGTGGTGATGTGATAATGAATAATGCAAAGATACAACAAAAACATCTGAAACAAAAGCACCATACATCCATTGCTGTGTTCCGGCCAATTATAGGCCTGGCAGTAATGATCTCTGAGAGATAAAGAGAGAGGATGAATGTTTGATGAGGGGGGCAGAATGGGACTCTTGGGAGGAGAAGCGACCGGTGAACACATAGAAGGGATTCCCCATTTACAGGTGGAGGGAGAGGAGGAGATGGATGAGGGACAGGTAAACAGAAGCATAAATGTGATGAATGAGGTGGATTGTATGAAAGTCAGGAATTGAATTCTGAGGTTTGTTTTTCATTTACTGACTATCTCAACTGATTGTGTGACAGTAAACCCTTCAAGCCATCAAATTGATCCATGTCTTCTTAATTGCGGTTTTATCAAATGCAGTGAAATTTTTCTCTGCCAATATTCAAACTCTAAGGACCTACTCGCTTTTTAATTGCTACTTCTATAAATTACCTTGTCAGAAAAGGTAAGCAGTTGTATTTTTGGGAGACATTTAATTGTTTTGCTGGTGTAACGTTAGTGGATATCATTAATCCAGTCAATCGTCCTTGCAACATTAATTGAACTGGATTCAAATACTTGTGGTGTTCAGAGATAATCTAGTTTTCCTGTAAATGTCTTATCTGCCGTCCCTATGTTCTAAAGATCATGCTGCAACAGCCCACCAATTGTGATATTGCTTTACGTAGCCATGTTTGCTACTGTTTGAATAAGTAATTCCACAGAGGTTGAGAGAGAAAAACTTCTAAATGTGATAATAGGTGGAAATGCATCTAATATGAGGACAAACACGGAAAGCCAGATTAAAGAAACTACAACGGAAATTCCTCTATCAGTTGTGTCTACAAACAATAAATACAGCTGTGAGGATGTGTGTGATTGACAGGAAATCAGTAGCCTGGCTCCGCCCTCCTACTTACTTCCGCTCAATTTTCATTTCCCCTCAGTACTGTCGGTACCAAGGGGGTAAGCCTCTCCTCAGACCGCGAACCTCCTATGGCGCCATTTTAATGCTACAAAGCGATCACCCCCCGTTAGCATTCCATTGACTGCCATTCATTTTGGCGCCACTTTGACAGCGAATAACTTTACATCTGAAGTGTGTAAAGACTCTATTTGTCCATTGTTTATTTCTAAAGAAACACGACAATGTATAAAAGGCTCCATTACCTTGTACCTCACGTTATGGCTCCGTAGCAGACGTTTTTATAAAAATAGGCTAACGATTGTGTCATAACCACGCGACTTACTGTCGCATAGTAGAGGAATTACCGTATAGTACAGGAGAAGCGCGCAGGCAGTTTCGTCTCACATTAGCTGTTTAAGTGCAATTACTAATGTTAACTAGCATTTTAGTTAGCAATAATTAGCCTGTGCCTATGTTATCTCCTTACATATACCTACGCTCTCCGTCTCTGCTAGATTGGGAATGATTGAGATTTCTGTTGGCACAGCTACCAGAAGACTTACAACTTTCAGACACGTTGCTCACGTCACATTTACGTTGTCTCTCTCAGTTGGAGGCTGCGCAGTAACGCTCAGCGCTCACCGGAAAAGTGCTTCTAACGGCCTTCACTGGTCTCCGTCCAGAGCAACGGGATCTGTTGGTCCACTCTTATATACAGTCTATGGTCGGTACACGATCCGTTCTGCCTGCACGATCCGTTCTGCGCATGTGCAAAATGTTCACGCATGCACTGTTGTGCGAGGATTTACGACACTGCACGATCTGTTCCACGCTTCCGGTCGACAGCCAAGCTAACGTTAGTTTAGCTAACAGCTAATTCGGCTAACTGCTAGCTGAGACAGCATGTAATAACTTTAAAAGACCCTCAAAATAAAACGTGAAAATAACCGTTAACATATATAACAGCTGTTACGTCAGTTCTACTTTACTTGTGCTCATTTAAAATACAATCACTCAATACTTGTCTTTATTGTTATTACTGTGAAGTCTTAATTTAGCTGTAGCCTGCTTTTCCCATTACGTTTGAGTTAACGTTATTTTAGACTGAATCTAGCTGTCAGCTAGCAGTTAGCCGAATTAGCTGTTAGCTAAACTAACTTTAGCTTCCCGGTGGAGGCTAGCCATAGGCTAGCGTGGAACAGATTGTGCAGGTCGTATCCTCGGTAAAACAGTATTATCTTGCGCATGCGCAGAACGGATCGTGTACCGACAAGTACTCCGTCTGGGTTTGCGGTATATTCTTAGGTTTTCGCCGGTCAAATATTTGTAGGTCCAATCAGTGAACAGAGGGAGTGGCTGAGAACGATGACGTTGAGGACGTGCACTAGAAAGATGCGAGCGAAGCCATTCAGTCCGTTGTGGCAGCAACGCTGCCGAATATCCAGAAGTTAAAGCCCGAGCAAGAACAATCTTTGCTGAGTTGTGTTGGTGGCCATGATGTTTTGGCCCTCCTCCCCATGGGGTTCGGGAAAAGTTAGATTTTCCAGCTCGCTCCGTTAGTGGTGAACGAGTTGGCTAATGCTAACGCTAGCGATGCTAATGCTAAATATAAGCCGATAGTTGTTGTCGGTCTCCCCTCTTGTTGCACATGCGCATGACATACGTCACGACCAAACATTAGTGATTGGTTATGGCAGATCCAGAGTGGCTCTGGGCAGATCCAATAGTTTTAAACTTCAACAGAGTACCCGCCTTCAAGGAAGTTAACACTTGTCAATGGAGAGAGGCCAGACTCTCTGTACAAATGAAATGTACGAGAGTCTGGTAGGACCAGGCTAGGAAATCAGTTGTTTAAAAATGAAAATTATACTTCTGCGAGGACACTGTACATGTATACTTCTCTGCGAACCTACACAGTGAGGGTGTTTTGGGTAACTGTAGGTCATAGAGGCTCGCAGAGGAGCGCATGCGAACACCTCCTAAATCTCAAAAACACCTCATACAGACATGCGTACCAAGCACACTGATTGGTTAATCCAACTGCTGTTGGTAGGTGGGTTCATAACAGAAAAGAAAAAAACTTTAAAAGGTTGCAAAAGTTGTACGGACAAGTCCAGCCTCTCTAATGTAATAATATAGTGTGTGTGTATGTGTGTGTGTGTGTGTGTGTGTGTGTGTATGTGGTTTTCTCTAATCATTGGTTGCACTCTCTGTGTATTTCCTAGTTTTGCAAAAATGTGGTCAATATGAAAAATATCTTTAAAGGATAAGGGTAGAGGTAGTCCATATTTTTCTTAGTATCAACACATCTCATAAAAAGACCAAATACAACGAGTCAGTATAGTTTCTGACGTCTCTGCCTTGTCTGTGACTCTCAGCTCTGAGCCCATTCATTCCTATTGACATTTTTTAAATCTTTTAAATCAAATCCATAAAACAGCTTGGGATTGTATGTTTTTTAACAAACATTAATCAAACACAAGTAAATTGTGCACATGGGAACATTTCTAGTCGTGAATTAATATATGCATGTTTTGGTGCTTTTGTGAATATTTACAGCAACAGGACAGTATATGTGGAGTCAACTCAAAATAGGCATGTTTATGGTAATGAGCAAGTCTTTTATTCTTTTAAAATTGTTCTTTTCTTTTCTTACCTGCACTGCACAGGTTTTTATACACCAAATTGTTTTTATTTGTTATTTTAAATAACCCAATGGTTTTATGACTGGCTTGTATTATTGTTTTGTGAAATATTTTTCAACATCACTGTAAGAAAGGTTTTTTTTTATTTTTTATCAGCAATACATGATATTTAATGTTGTGTCAACAAAAAAATATTTTTGTCCAAAGAACTTGAAACATTGCGCAGTTCTGACTATTACAATTGCAAGTTGCCAGATGATATTAGTTAGTATAACACTTGGGAATTAGTTAAAATAGAAGTTTTGTAACAATGGCGCAGTAAATACTATATGTTGACAGTTAGAAAAACACAGAAAATCACCAGCCCTATCCTTTAATATGTATCAAGAAAATCAATTAAGTATCAAAATTGCAAACTATCACAGACTTTCATTTGTCGCAGGTGCTTCCAGGATCATGCGTTGTTTGTGCTCAGTAATAAGTGTTTAAGTGTGTGAGTCTTCTTTCCCATTAGCAGACCATTTTAAGTCTCCCCCCACACAGGACCATTCTCTTTGTCAGCTGGAAATGTGATTTTAGGGAAGCCTGACTCCCATTACCTTTGCTTCCTTTTCGCCAGCCTCCAAGTCATTCCACAGGGAATCTCCAACCTGCTCATTCAGGCCTGGGTGGATATTACCATATTAATACTGCACTCCACTCCTGGGGCAAACGAGTGTCATATAAAAGTCAGCCTGGATAGCATCTTTCTCAAACCCCACCCTTATCCCTCTTTTCACTGCTGCCCACACTCTTTTTCTTTTCTTTTTCCTGCCCTCTCACATCTGCTATCTTTTTTGTATTTTTTTCGCCCCCCCATCCACTCCTCCCATTCCTTCACACAGTCTGGTTAAAAGTGTGTAAAAGGCTGGCAGGCTTTAAGCTCTAGAATTAAAAAGGCCATCTGGTGAAGAGGGAAACAGAGATAGCTGCATAGGAGGAGAGAGGAAAATGAGAAGCATAGTTTTTCTTTGAAGTTAATGTGTAGACAGCATTCTGGGTGGGATATTATATCGAAAGTGTAAATATTGCTCATGGCATCTGTCATTTGTACATGTAAACAGTATTTTACGCATTACACCGATTAAGTATATTACCTACAAACAGCTATCTTACATCATGTCAAGAATCTTCAGCCATGAAATCTTACAACCATTATTGTGCCTGCTAGACAAAGTTGATGCATTTATTAAATGAGTAGTTCGACAATTATTGAGATACCCTTATTCGCTTTCTTGCATGCCAAGAGTTAAATGAAGGATTGTTAGCACTATCATGTCTGTACAGCAAATATGAAGCTAGCACGAGCAGCTAGTTTGCTTAGCTTAGCATAAAGACTAGAAACAAGGGGGGCTCTGTTCAAAGTTAACACAATATGCCTACCAGCACCTCTACATATATACAGTATATCTTATTTATTATATTTTGTTTTGTTTATTCAACCGAAGCACAAAAACAACATGCTATGGTTTCATTCTTTGCTGGGAGCAGGACTCTAGGACATATTTTTATGTCAAGATATAATTGTTAATTAGTGAGCCTCAGACGTGTTGGTAAACAGATTTGGTTACCTTGGGCAGAGCCAGGCTAGCTGTTTCCAGTCTTTATCTAAGCTGACCGGCTGCTGGTGATAGCTTCATATTTACCAGACACACACGAGAGTGATATCAATCTTCTCAATTAAGTGTATTTCCCAAAATGTCTTGCTTTGAGTAGGATATCTAAAGTAAGAACAACCTTACATATGAATCATTTTGGAATAAAAAACTTAATTATACAAATTGTAGCAAATTGAGGAGATATGGAGATTACCAGCCTTTACTGCATGAAACTTTGCAATGACATTATTATATTTAAAGATTTTCCAAAAGGAATACGTATGCTGTCATAACAGGTTGGAAATTGGAATGTAGTGAACAAGGGCATACAGAGAGAAATAGAGTCTACTGGTGAGATGGAGGTCTCCTGTGTGAATGCAGACTGGCAATGTGTCAGCCAGAAATCCTTTTGTCACCATTCTCTCTTGTGGCTGTGTGCTTAAGTGCTTTACCAATGTTTTTATTGCCATTTTTTTCTCAGCAGAATTATATTAAAAATAAACACATTTAGTCAGCTTACAGCCTAGGCTTGTTGTTTCTTTCGCCATTTGGGCATTTATAGACTCGGGCATTTATGACTTGTGCGGCAATGTTTCACCCGCTGCAGAGCTACAGTAGAACAAGAACACACTCACAAAACATTAAAACGTTCTTGTTGTACACAATTGTATTCTTTCGCTTGTCTGTGGTTGCCTTTGTATGCGAGGGAAGTAGCAGTGCATTTGCCTCTGCTGTATGCGCAGGCTGTAGCAATGAACTTCTACTTGTTGACAAGTTGCTGAGGGAGCAAATGGAAAGTCTGATATCCACACACTTAGGAAGAAAAAATAACCTTATAAGTTTCAGTGGCAGCTCATCAAATGTAATGCAACATGTCACATCTTATTTCTTATTTAAAAAAAAGACTGCAGTATGTGCACCAGTAGCACTTCTTAGGCAGACATTTTCTTCTTATCAAACCACTACTGGACAAATAAGAATACCGATGGATCAAAGATAAGATATTTAAGCAACATCTAAACACATTAGTGGTTTGAAATAGAGGCCTGTATCATCCATTTATTGTTCTGCTTGAGATGTGTTTAAAAGGCAGACCACGAAACAAAAGCTCTGCATGGGGTCGGATCAGTTTGGATAGTTCACAGTGCAGGTTCCCCAGTTCTCCCACAGGACCAAGCACCATGCATGGTCAGACTGGCCTACTTGTCCTGGTCTATCTTCCAGTTCCTCTTCAGCATCTCCATCTACTGGCAAGTTTCCATGGAAACAACAGGGAAGAGAAAGAGAGAGAGAGCGAGAGAGAGGATTGAACGACGAGAGAAAAACAATGTGGTCTGCAGTCTGAATCCTGTTGAGGGCTAATGTACGTTATTTGAATAGGTCTGTGGATCAGAAAGAAAGAAATGAGTATTAATATCTGCCTGCTTCTGGTCTTATAATCTCTAATCAATACAGTTAATCTCTGCTTGTCAGCCTACTTGACTTGTTTAAACAGTGGATATGAGACAGATCATTCTAGCTCAATAATTTACTCTGATAAACTTCTCCCACACTCAACACTCTGCCTAATTAAGCCTTTGGGATTTGTGAGGACTGACACCAGGCCTGAACAATAACCCTGTCTCTTCCGATGAAAATCCATACATGAACTGCATCAGCGTGGAGTGTCACATAAAATTGGAACGTGGCTCTGCACAGTATTGATGCCAGATTTATTTGTAAATCTGGCATTGGAGTAACCGGAAAAAGCTTATTTTCTTTATTACACTGCCCAATAATTTTAACATTAAAGGCAAAGATAAGTGATCAGATGGTAGAAGGAACACATAAATGAACAGAATTAATAGATAGATTTATTTGACAATCATGACATATACAGACTGTCAATAATTAAATTACACAATAAAGCCCACAGGCTTATTTCCTTTGTGATACTGAAGACTGGCAGGACCGACATACAAATTAAAATACAATATCCATTTAATCAATAAAAGATATAACATAAAAGGAACAGGAGTTATTTTGTGCAAGGTCCCTCTTCCTATTTCCTTTATAGCATGCTTAAAATTTCTCTCTGCTTCATTGAGTTTCTGAAATACTGGCAGTTTATTCCATTTAATTGCAACCGTGTATACAAATACATTTTTGCCCACTGAAATCTTGAATCTAAAAAGTATAAAATCTGTTTAGTTGCTTCTTGTTGCATCGATGTGATTGTCTCTGAAGCCATTAAAATAGTTGGACAGATATTTGGGAACCTCATTATGAAATATTTTAACGGTAAGACCCAACTTGATATAATCAATAAAAACAGCCAAACCATTTGGGGTTTTATGTGGCCTTAAAGTAATCTAACTTAAAGGAATAATTTGACGTTTGGAAATACACTATTCATTTAACAGAAAACAACCGTATAGATCGATTATGCAAGCAGCTGATAAAGGCCGACAATTATGTTTGTTGTTCGGCAGCAACCTCTTGTGGCTGTAGTAAGTATCGCAAGAACAAACAAGGAAGTGAGGTGACAAAGTCTAAGAGCGCCAAATTTTCAATTAGGAGGTAGGTTGGGGTGATGGATGGAACACAGGACTTTCGTGTCCCATGTCAAACCAATAGTCAACTGTCATTTTGAAATTAATCAAATTTTAGTCCGTTAGTTACGTTACATGTTAGTAATTTTACGTGACTCATTTTCAGCCAATCCCTGATGTTTTACTAACCCTAACAAAGTATTTTTGTTGCCTAAACTTTACCAGTTTCGTTTCACAACGTTAACTATGTGTTTAAAACTGTGCCCTCTGCGTTAAATAGAACGGTCACATTATTACATTTTTTAGCTGACGCTAACCTCTGAACTGGCAGATCAATTGTGTATTAGTATTAGTTTAAATGAGCATAAACAGTATATGCCTTTATAATCTAAGGACAGAGATTTTCCCCACTGAAACCACAAATGCGGCATTTGTCTCAGTATGAGGCAAATTTGTTGTACTAACATGTTTTTTTTTTTAGCTGGGAATGACAAACGCTCACATTATATTGGAGCTGCATCTTGCCTTGTATTGAAAATAAATAATATACCACATTAGAGACAGCA
The DNA here is from genome assembly GCF_008315115.2 of Sander lucioperca. Lineage (NCBI taxonomy): Eukaryota > Metazoa > Chordata > Actinopteri > Perciformes > Percidae > Sander > Sander lucioperca. The sequence continues at coordinate 2,352,917 of NC_050178.1, forward strand.
AAACAAATTAATTAGTTTATGTAGCTTGAGATAAAATCACTCTAATTCAATCCGTTGGAAACAAAATTAATTTGTATGCTTGAAATAGATTTCAACACTTTATCTCCTTAGATTTGCGTTTGAATTTTTCTTTTGTTGTGCATAAATCATGTTTTTGTAAGACTGTGTGAGTAGTTAATGTGATTTGACAAACAATCCTTGGGACATGATTTGTTATCTCTGTAGACTTGCAGTGTACAGGAGCATGTGCACATGTGATTATAAATGAGTTGTACAAGGAGGAGAAATGGGTTTCAAAATAAAACACACACACACACACACACACACACACACACACACACGCTAATTAAAACCTCTCACAATGAAGGCTTGACTATGTGCTGCTTGAACACATGGGAAAACCGTTTGGAGGATCGTCCTTGTCCTCGTGAACTCTGCTCTGATGGTGAACTCTGTCCTCAAGACTCAGCTTGTTGATTAGTTTACGCCTGTTGTGTGGTACGTACACGTGTGGTGGCTACTAATAATGACCCATCTTTTATTTTTTTCTGTCCTGTTACTGTATATCATATCCATCATTAATACGCATCAAGATATACACATATTGACTCACTTGTGCAAACAATATTTCAATGGGACAAACCAGTCCCTGGCAGACACAATGTGTGTGTAAAACAAAGGGATCATTGTACTCCAACTCAAAGGCTGTGACTGAATTTCTCTCTGTTTGATCTGCAGGCTGTAATTTACAACAAACTCTGACGAAGAGAAGAATGAAGAGGATGGGGCTGATGCTGTAAATGGCCTCTGTCAGAACAAAAACACTGGTGCTTTGAGATCTGGTGCTGCTGCGCCTTACTGTTTTTTTCTTTAGAACCGCTGTCATCAAAAGCTGACCAGACTCAGACCAGAAACTACAGTACTGTGACCTTGTTTTTCCCAAAGGATATGTCATTGGGGAAATCCCCTGTGTTGGGGGTGCGCCCTGTGCCCCGACCCCTCTGGCTGTCCCACCTCAGCCTGCTGTGCTTATGTGTGTCTCTCTTTGCCCAGGCCCCCCAGGGTTTGCCTGTGGTAGGTTATAACACTGACTCCAAGAGGGAGATCACACTGGAAGGAGATTTGATGATTGGCGGCCTGTTCCCTGTGCACCAGAAGGGTGAGGGAGCCGAGGACTGTGGGAAGATCAATGCTCAGAGAGGGATCCAGCGACTGGAGGCCATGCTGCTGGCACTAGATGAAATCAACAAGGATGAGCGCATCCTGCCTGGGATCAGACTGGGAGCTCACATACTGGACACTTGCTCTAAGGACACCTACGCTCTAGAGCAGTCCCTGGAGTTTGTCAGGGCCTCCCTCACCAAAGTGGATGACAGTGAGTACACGTGCCCTGACGGCTCCTACGCCATCCATGACGACGTCCCTCTGGCTATCTCTGGGGTCATTGGAGGCTCCTACAGTGATGTCTCCATTCAGGTAGGAACTAACGAAAACACGCCAACTGAGTGGGTGGGCTGTGTATGTCGTATCTTTAATATAGGGCTGTCAATCGATTAAAAAATGTAATCTAATTAATTACATACTCTGTGATGAATTAATCGAAATTAATCGCATACATAATTAACGGTGCCTGAACCGATACTTTTTAAGAAAGAAAAAAAGAAAAGAAAAAAAAAGGGTAGGCTACTAAACAACAGTCGGTGACATTAAAGAACGGCTTGTTTATTGCTAAGGCCATATGGTCAAAATTAAATGATTTAATTATAATGTATAACAATAACAATAACTTATTTCACTAGTAAATTGCTGTTGAACGACAAAAACAACCACCAGATGGGAAAAGGACATTTACAATAACTTCAAATGCACCACGAGGCTGTAATTTACCAGTTTCATTGAACGCACCGTCTGTGTTGTTTCTCCGACGGCAGCTGCAGATTGTTACATCCCGGTGTTGAATCCGCTACAGTAAAACACAGTCAAACTTTACACCGTTTAGCGTTAGCTGTCAGCATTTTAACCGTGTTTAATCCAGCTACTAGCTAGCGGTAGGCTAACGTTAGCTGCTGTCGAGTATAGTGTTAACTAGCGTCACGTGCAGCGGTGTTTGTGTTGCCTGTATTGTCCGTTTCATAGCGTCAGAGAGAAGCGCAGACATATCAGTGGCACCAGATTTCGGTAGCCAGGGTTGGCAGGAAGAAGATTGTTACAAATAAATGTTCCAGTTAATGATCCAGGCAGCACATTCTCGTCTCCCTCCTTCATTTTACAGTCGAATGGTGGCTAGAACAGCTCTGGGTCAAACGTCAATATGGAATAGATTAATCTGCGTTATTTTTTTGAACATTATTTTGACAGCCCTACTTTAATAGAATAATTAGTTTCAATTTGCTATTGAAGATCATCTTTGTTTTATGCCATGAAATGAGTTGGTCGCAAGCAACATTAATTTGGTCAGACGGTGCATAAGGTGTGTTTTACTTTCAGCAGCTACTGCAGGCTTTAGAGAGAGACAGAGTGAGGAGGGAGTACAAGCAAGAGTGTGATGGATGGTCACATAACTGTCCATTTAGACTTAAGTACCATGTGCAATTACCCCTTGCGAGATGTTAACACAGGGACTTAATGAGTATCAGTTCCGCAAGGAGGATCTGTTTACCTGTACGCCCATATGCCTGGCTGATCTAATTTAGAAGATCTCTTTCTCTTTCCCGGTAATTCACACTTCGGCAGCGATCCTGTCAGAGGCAGACATGCTACAGATGTTGTGTTCGGGACGGGCTGACAGGATGACTAGTGAAGGCATAATTACTCTCAGCAGCAGTGCTCCTTTTGGCTCACTCAAGCTGATGCGATGAAAGCTCTGCTAAATGGGTCTCCAAATCTTCAGCTGTGATGTGGCTGCCACATCAGTGTAATTTCAAGTCATTGTGGAAAGAGATGGTGGAACTTAGATTGGTTAATACTCACAAATATACATGCCTTAAAGCATTAACTCGAACTCATCACCCTGGCTCAGTCAGCCAGAAGGACCGTGCCTGCTGTCTCGGCTGAAGAGTGTGGTTCAACTCACTCGAGACGTGCAGCCTCATCTTCCAGATGTCTGCTTGTTTGAAGACAGGAACACATTTCTGCCCAGCCAGAAATAATAATTAGCTTCAGATCATTGATAAACCATGGATACTGTAGGAACCCCTGCCAGTGGCAGTCTGCTGTTAGCAGCTTTCCCCAGTTTGTACTTCAGGACAATGGACTGGCGGTGGCATCCTTCCATACTTTTTAGTCATGATTTGTAGAAAACAGTGGCCAGCAGCCATACCAGCACTGATATGCCAACAATAAATTAACAGTGAATAGCTGCTTCAGCGTTTTATCAAGTGGGCACCCTGTCGATATTTTGTAGACAAGTTAATAGCAGTGTGTTGAAAATAAATCTACTTTTATTTGACTGAGTAAATGCTACCATTAAAAGTATGTTAGGTTTAATATTCCCCGATCGTAGTTGAGCTCTGCAAACATCATCTGTTTTCTGTAGTTCCAAAACAAATGTTTTGGTCCCCCTGCTGACCGAACACAATGCCAAACAGTACAGTACAGTGCAATGATACATTAAAGAGCTCCTGGGAAATGATGTAAGAGGAGGATTCAGGGCACCTATATTGGAATTCCTGGTGAAAAGGACAGTTTGGAAATAAAGGATTTGATAAACGAGCTGTAATTTTAGTGAAACCTGGCATCTGGGGCTCCTCAGAGAGTGCCCTTGTCTTGTGGTAATTTATAAATGTACTATTACAAGCCTGAGGTCTGAGGTCTGCCCTAGCTTCTCAGTGAATCTATCCTCATCAGTAGGAGTGCACCACAGGACACAGTTCCCTTTCTCACAGTGAATACTCCTCTATATTTTAATGTAGTTCAGTTATGAACTAGTGCTTGCTCTTTCTCTTGGTTGGTTGCTAAGCATGCAATCATCAAAGACAACGTTGCTTGTCTTTTACAAATCACTTTCTAGCTTTTTAAAATGAATTATTTCCTTAAATCTTCCTAAAGCGTGAGATGTGTGAGATGTGAGATGTGCTCTTTGAAAACAAGACGAGGTGTATATGCATTTTCAAGGGCAACACTATTACACAAATATATGCATTTGGGGCATGTGAATGTGTGGCATTTCTGTATTGCTGCTGGTTGTTGCTCTGCAGATACCATATCCACATTATGTTTCTGTCCTTTGTAGCTGCCTGGTTTGTGTATAATCTATAGCCAGTCAGACCTTTAAGTGAACCAGCCTGGCTGTGTGAAAGGCTACCATTCTTGCCCTTCTGTGTGAACAGCAGGCGGTTAGGTCAGGCAAGGCAGTTACAGGACAAAATTGCCATGGCGATATGGTGGAACATGGTGAACTAATGGTGAGGACGCTGATTGCTGTCTAAATAAGTCACAGTGAAGGAGCATGTTGCTGTACTGCTGGTGTTTTGGTGTGACAATCGCAGATATGGGGGCGGATCTGGCTGCACGCCTAGCCATGCTGGCGTTACATGGGCACAGATTGAGTTGAGTGTGGAGGCGAAGTTCTATGACGCTCTCGCGAGCTAGATCCTGTCTTCCCCATCTGTGGTTGCTGCCGGTCTGTCTGGTGGTTGGCAGAGGTGTGCCTGCACGCAGAGGATGTAGAGGAATCAAATGAGATATCATGTTTCACAGAAACACAGAGACAGTGACAGGCAGATATGATCATCGGTGGAAAAAGATGGAGAGAGTCACAAACCATTTTACAATCAAAGCCTGTATCTTAAACAGTCACAGGGAAGTCTGTGATGTCATCTGGACAGTTTGAATGAATCTACTTGTAGAAATGTGATTCAAGTGTTTAGTCTTGAACATCTTCCATGTGGTCTATCTAAACAGCAGGTTATCAGTGAAAGGAGAGTAATGACCTTATGATGATATGTTCAGTACATTCAGCATCTTTATTCATGTGTGAAGAGCTGCAGCACTGACAAGACACATGTTACCTACAGTTCAAGATATTCAGTAGTATTGTAGCACACTGAGAGCAAGCTTTAATCATAAACAATCATCAAACCAATGTCAGCCTGCATCAAGTATATGCATTTTTCTGGATATAGCTGCTTCATAGAGGGCACTTTAGCCTTTTTACTCCTCATTGTTCTAAAGGCGTGGGTTAATCAGAGATGTATTGTATTCCACAATTACAGTCCAGGAATATCTAGCCTCGGGGCCGGCTTCTGATTAATACATGGAAGGGACTCCACTTTTGTTACCGCGACAGCAGCCTGTGCTGTAAATATGACTCACTGGTAAAAGAGCAACCCCCAGGAAAAACATCCTTATCACCAGGGTGCATTAGGAGAATAGCTCTGGAATGTCAAAAACTCAGACGCTCACTAAAGAACCTTTCTCAGATATGAAACACAGGTAGAGGAAATTTCTAGAGCCAATCTGAAAACAATGAAAAACAACCTACTCTGATCTATTGGAGCAGCACACACAAATCACTGTCTGGAATTGAAACCTGGCTTGTTCTAGGGTATTTGGGCAAAATCTCTTATTGTGTATGGACCCTTTGTGAATTAATATAGTATAATATTTTTGGCACACTGTCAGAGAAGTGGTTATTTTTACTGATACATTAGACAAACTCACAAGGATGCATGGCAACATTTAAAGATATAGATTCAGATACGAACACACTTGCTTGACATTTGCAGACTAAACTGTGTGAGCAGAATAATAAGCTAAATTTATGGGCTTTCAGCAAGCTCAAGAATCTCATTTTTTTTTATCCCCCACAAACAACCCTATTTATAGAATTGTCTTCATCTGCAGGTAGCCACTGCCAATCTCTGGAGCACACATGAGTCATACAACATGGATACACACATGACAGAACTCATGCCAGAGAGAACAATAATGATGAAATGTATCAGTAAAGCCATGCAGTGAAAATGCATTATTCATGGATAAAAGTAAAGAATGTGCTCCCGAAATTGTAAATAATTCACGTGATTGGATTATTCAGTGGTTTGGCAGAGCCCACTATTTGTCCAGCTGAAATACATATCATGACAACTGCACAAACTCCCAATATCACATGAATTACAGGATGACAGCTGAACCCCAATTTGGTCTGTCATGTTTGTGGATTTTTAGTTGACCTAAAACTTAACAGGTTTTCTGCTGGATCGCACTGAGCTTGTACTTACAAACCGATTGTAAAGAGATGATAATGCACACACAGGAAAGAAATGAATTGAATGGAAGCAGGTGCACGTCAAAGTTGAGTAACTGACATTGCAAATGAATGGAAGCGCAGCCTTAACTTAAAATGTGGTATAGTCTGAATGGTTGCATGACTCTGGAGGCTTTGAAAGACTACTGCAGCATGAAGGAGGTTCATATTATCCAGCAGGATGAGGGGGCAGGACCTGATCAAAAAATGTCCTTGCTCTAGGTATCCAACAGTTCTTATTTTCACCCTGTTAAAGCTGTTGCCAAGCAACTAAATCATAAGAAATAAACTAACAATGATCCAGTGCATACTGTCCACAGTGGTATATGTGCATGCATGTCCATTCCTCATGTGTGTGTTTGCATGTGTGTTTCAGGGCGCTGAGTGGGCAGTATATGTGTGATACTGAGTGGAGCTAAGGACTGCTGCTCTGGGAATACAGTGTTATTGCTGTAGAAGCACACTGAGACAGTCTTCTGGGAAGAGCAGATGGGCTTTTCATGTAGAAAAAATCATGACATCTCTACAAAGTAGGCCTGATATTTCCTGAACCACTCTCTCAGTAGTCTCTTATTTTCTGTGCTTGTATATATCTCTAGCTCTGTTATTTGACTATTGCCCCCGTACTGTGCCTCTTCTCACATTCCTTACTTCTTTCTTTCTCTTATGCATCTCACTCATTCAGCAGTATGCTAAGCAGACAAACAAAATGTGATGGTGATGTGCTGCATCTCTAATGCATCAAATTTAATGCAAATCATATTTAAAAGAAAGAAACTGCATTTCTATATAATTTCTAATCACATATACCAGTAAATTCTACACTTCTGACATTTGTAAAAGTAACACATTTGAACTAAAAAAACTATGTTGTTAATTTTCTTGAGATTTATGATATTTTATCAAGTTTGTATGATGTACAGTAGAAATAGCTTTTATGTCATGTTATACACCTGTATTTTGACATTTCACATGGGCAGTCTGAATAATTCTAGCTCATGGTGTTCGCTGTTGCCTTAGGCGTATCTGTATAAAAACAGTATACGACAGCTAAAAAGAACATTCTGTTACTCTGTGTCAAACGCAGCTACCAGGTCCTGTATACTCTCATTGCTTGAAAGGAAACCACTTTCAGAGTAATCTGCTCAGTAGCAGACTCTCCAGTGCAAAGCCACACTGGGGCACTTCTTAATTTTCCTAATTAAATAAGGTGCTGTCTAATGCAGGATGATCCCTGTAGCTGAATGTGTGAGACTGTAAGCCATACTGTGTGGCTAATGTTAACTGTTTAATATATACTTGCAGTTTAGTTTTATGAAAGAATCAAAAATCAACAATTCCTAAAGAGCGAAACAAGATTTTTGTCAGTGTTAAGAATCCCCTTATGCTTAAATCTATATTTGTAACCCTTCTCTTGTCCTTCCTTCTGTCCAAATACAAATCAGAAAGGACACTTGAACTAAAAAGAAAACAAAAGTTCTGATACATAAATCAATATGGTGTAGCTGACACCAAACCATATCTTACTGAATTATTAGATGTTACAGGTTGCTTTTCAGAAGTGAAATGATTAAATTACGACATACATGTCATATGAGTGTCTTTTGTAGTAACTAATATTGTAGGTCATTGACTGTCAGAAGGTGAAATAATGAAATTTACTAAAAATTATTAACTCCATAACTAAACTAAAGACTGTTTCCCTCTTTAATTTCCTGTGTACACATGCATTATTACATTAATTTACTGTACAACAGCAGAGACAATGATGCACATGCAGGTCTGTCTATATGTTTGACATGTTGCTGTGCGCACAAACTGAATTCTGTTGCAATGAAGGAGAAAATCAAAAAAAAAAATTGCACATCTTTCCCTCTTTTGGCTCAGCTTTTCTGGTGTCATAAGGCTTATTCCTCAAGCTCTTCTTGTCTGCTCATCTTGTCCTGTAGTATTGTAAGCTCCAGGACTTGTGTGCTCCTTTGAACTTGTTACAGTTAAGATTCTAGAATGAGCATCCTTGTGCAGTTGTAACTAGTAAGCAAGGTGCCCCTGGGTGAAGGTGCATCACTCCAAAATGGCAAAAAAAACAAGCCTATCAAAATGACAAAGATCATATATTAATTATTAGTTATGGAAACCATATTTCCATAATGCTCCACATCTGCCTTCTGATATCTACCAACAGTCTCTACATGCGCAATGTGTCATTCACAGGCTTTGGCAGGTGGAAGGGTTTTGGCTTTTCATCTAAGCCATGTGAACATCTACAGTATGATTTCCAATAAGCCCATTGTATTGGTGACACGTCAGGCACTGTGCTTTATAACCCCCATACACACATGTAAGTGGATTACTAAACTGACGTACAGCTTTCTTTAATACCCTACAGAGAAATTACACATTTACTACCACGAGCATAGCCAAATTTCAGCAAAATAGACCTTTTTTAAAACTGTTATATCTGTGTAGAGAAAATGATGACATTAATGCAACTATGCCAAGCAATTCCCTTCGTCTAGTCCTTCTGTTTTGAATGTTTAATGCTTAGGCGTACTAAACTTACACGTACATGATCTACCGATATGTAAATGCACCTATCTGTATTCTATGCCTTCTTTGTCTAGAAAGACTTAAAGCTCAGATATGGTTAAGACCTTCAGCTTATGAATCACATGCAGGTGTACTGACTTGGATTCATATCCCACCAGAACCTCCTGTATCTTTACTACAGGAGCCCTCTCAGCCTTTCCATCTTGCCTTTGTGGTAAAACAATTCCTTAAAGTGAACAAAAATGTCTACCCCAGCATTTTTATGAAGTTGTTAACTTATTTAAAACACTCACTGTTCAGTCAGCTGTTCATCATTATCAGGCTGTAAATGATCTATACCACCTGCAGACCTATTGTGTGTTAACACGTTTCTTACCATCTTTTTGGATGAAACTCTAACTGCAGTTTCCAGTGGTGCAATGCAACTAAGTACATTTACTCAAGTACTGTACTTAAGCATTTTGAGGTACTTGTACTTTACTTGAGTATTTTCATTTAAAGTAACTGTATACTTGTACTCCACTACAATATTATATTATTTATTTATCTGATAACTCAACTTACTTTGTGGATTCAGATTAATTAAAAAAAAATATAACAACTAATAAATGATGATCTGTTATTATTATTATTATTATTATTATAGATTAAACTGCTCAGCAGTATATAAATTAATTAAAATGACCTCTGCCTTTACCAGCTGTGATGAACACATTAATGAATCAATAATTATAATCCAATAATATAATATGTATTATTCTGACATGGGTCATTCTGCATAATGATTTCTTTTACTTTTGGTACTTTAAGTACATTGCTACTACCTTTGTACTTTTAGCCTAGTTAAGTAAGATTTTGAATGCAGGAATTATAACATATAACAGAGTATTTATACACTGTGGTGTTACTATACTTTTACTGAAGTAAAAGAGCTCAGTACTTATTTTCCCACTGCTGGTTTCTGCATAGATTTTGACTTTATATCAGGGTTACATGTCAAAAATGCAAACCATTGTTATTTCAGAAAGGTATTTCTGTTTTACTGCAAGTACTTTTCTACTATCTAGGCAGTGCTCCTCAAACATACTGCTTCTTATTTTTGAACACATGTTGAAGGAGCTTGAGAGATCAAAGAAAACTTTTTGAGTGGCATTACATGATATTATAATTAACTCTGTAGTCAGGGATTGCATTGTTTAAGTGCAGAAACATGAGGGGGAATTTTATCTTTGGAATGCATTCCGGGTCTGGATTTAAAAAAAATGTTTAGTTGATTAAAATTCATAATATTCTCATCCATTTTTCTTTCATAGTTACAATTAGCAGGTGATATTTTTTCTTGTATGGTGAGTACTCTGAAGTCCTTGTGTGGACTGGAAATAAAGCTGAGAGTTTTTGCTTTGCTACGTGATATACTTGTGGGGGTTGAAAGCAAAGACTGGGTCAGTTCACTCAAAGTTCACACAACTAAATCCAAGATGTGGACTGAAAAATATTCATATGTGATCATGAGGGAGTTATGGACAAAACCCTCATTAGAATTGGTTTTGCACTTTTTAATATAGAATTGAGTGATATAATATGATTAATCAGATAGTGTTTATGTGTCACTTGCCACTTTAGATCATACTCGAGTAGCAAGCGCGCTGCTGCCAGCTGTTTCACCACATGTTGAGAAAGGCTGTCAAGGTGGTTTTGAGGATGGAGGCAGTTGTAGAAATGTGATTATTAGCCTGTCTGCATAATCATAGTTTCTCCAACTGACCTGAACATCTAAGGAGAAAGCAACCTTTGAACTGATATGAAATGCACTCATGTGTCTCAACAGTCTAGATTTTCATTTTGTTTTTCAGTTGTTACACCACAGACGCGTCAGAAATAGCTCTAATGTCGAACTGGTAATTTTGTTCAACATTCTCTTTGTATGCCATTGTTTGGGTGGTGGTAAAAATCTGTCACTCTGGATTGCCCTGTTGCATTTCATTTTTCTGTGAAACGTTCTCTCATTAATTCCAATAAATCTAGTGGTCTGGAAATCACTTCCATTGGCTAATTTAACATTCATCTCTCTGATCTTCCAGAATAACTAAGATCTCATGATTAATATCTGAGGCACGTTACACTGATTTATTGTGAAGTCTCAGTGTACTACCCTCTTTCTCTGTGAGGATACATACTAAGGAAATGTTTATCCTGTTTGACTTGACCTGTCTGTACTGGCACATTTGGTCTATATCAATCACTCTATCTATCTATCTATCTATCTATCTATCTATCTATCTATCTATCTATCTAGCTATCTATCTATCTATCTATCTATCTTTCTTCCAACCAACCAACCAATCAATCAATCAATCAATCAATCAATCAATCAATCAATCAATCAATCAATCAATCAATCAATCAACATTTATTTATATAGCGTAACAGAAACAAGCAGGTATCCAAAATGCTTTACATCAAGGACAAGAATAAAGCAACATAACATACAATAAAAAGAATAAAACATAGAATACAGGAAATCAGAAAAAGTTATATCTGAAATGTGTGGGCTGTTCTCCTTTCAAATCAAGAAATTTAGGATTTGCTGTGACCAATACATATAATATATATAAATCTAATATCTGGTTTTACTGTGTGACTTGTCCTGCCCCAAAATGTACTGTATTTAATTCACAATTTTCCTTATTTATATCCATGACAGCTTGTTACTCTCACAGTACGTAGGCTATATAACGCATCACATGACAATCAGCAATTTTCCAACATTATTTTGTTCAATTTTCAATCCCATATCAAAGTAATACTATAGCCAAAAATGCAATGGTTTGTAGAAACTGCTGGCCAGTTTTCAAGACTTTAATTCAGTAAGGATATATCTAAGATGGTGGGCTTTATAATATTGTCCTAGAAAGGTTCATCTGGCTGAAAACAAATGAACAATTTACATCCAACACCAACGGCATCATTTGTTTTAGTCCAACAACAGGACATTATTTGGATAAAAAAATTTGCGTCACACACTGTTCTGGACTGAATGTGAAACATGTTGATTTTCATACAGTCACAATATGACAATATAGGACTGATTAATTAAACTCAGAGTGGAGAGTGTATTTGATTGTGAATTACCTCTCTGACTTTACGGCATTACATAATGTCAACTAGATTTAGGTTGGCATCCTTTTGACTAATCAGACCAGCTCCCCCCTTAGGGAGAAGTGCCTGAAGCAAAAGCTAGTCAGTAGCTGCTTCTCCACACTGCACGCAGTGTCACGACACTACCTACAGTATTACACAGAAAAGGCAAAGTTTCAAGATTCTTTGATACTTTCTTTGATACTTTGACTCCATTTCACTTCCCAATTATTTCCCTTATAAATGTGTTCATTTTTGTAGTACAGTGAATTCTATCCATTACGGCTGAACCTGTAGCCACTCAGCCCTTTGTACATATCTTTTGGTTAACATTGTTGACAGCATTACACATCCGAAAAAAATAGGTAGATCTCAATTATTGTGAAATGCAGGATATCGCCATTTAGTCAGCAGGAGAGTTAAGTTGTGAAAGACCCAGCAGGGATCCAGTGAATAAATTAGAGACTGAATTAGGTGAGACTAATTGCATCTGCATGGGAAAAAACACACTATGTAGCCAATTTTATTTTTATTGTCCACAGTTGGCAGGTGTATGTATTCTGTGTGAAGTGTTACAAGTTATCAGTTTTCCAACTAATATATCATAATAGTATATTAATACTCACAGTAGTCCCGCATTGCCAGACCTATCTCCACAGAGCTGTGCAGTAAGGTCTGGCTCCACCACAGATACATTCTAGGATAAGAGAAAAAAATGCTCTGGGATGTTTGCATTTCTTAACCAATCACAATCGTCAATCGCTAAGCTCTGGGTGCAGGGACGGTAGCTCTGCAGATTGGACTCGGGAAGGAACTTGTTTTGGTGGAACATTTGCACCCCGCAAAAGAAAACACCACATACAATATTAAATGAAGTTAACTGTTTACACAATACAGTAACGTAAGCTATTTAAATTAGCTGGATACATGGTTAAACGTAATTTGCTCTTACCAGTGTATTGCTGTGTGTACTTCGTCCACAGCAATCCGCCTCAATCGGTCCCGAAATGTCCCAGTTAGATAGTAAATGCTGTAAACATATTCTTTGTAAATCTTTAAAATCATTCACCAAAAGAACCAAGCAGGTCTAAACCTCGCCACGTTAAAACTTGCCATTTTCAGTGTGTGGCTTGCTAGCTCAAAGGTTGTTGTTGTTTCCCATAATGAAGGGATTTGTGAGAACGGCAACACAGAGAGTGGAAGGTGAGGGGCAAAGCCTTACATCCGGCGTGTGAGCCATGTGCCAAATGTCAGGCTTTATCCTGGATATGTACTTCCGTTGATTCAGACTTAATGAAAGTTTATTGATAGTGTGAAGACTGTTTCAAGTAACAAACATAATCATTCTGGTGTCTTTCACTTATTCCAGGTGGCCAACCTTCTGCGACTCTTCCAAATCCCTCAGATAAGCTATGCTTCCACTAGTGCCAAGCTCAGCGACAAGACCCGCTATGACTACTTTGCCCGCACTGTGCCCCCGGACTTCTACCAGGCCAAGGCCATGGCAGAGATCCTGCGTTACTTCAACTGGACGTACGTATCGACGGTGGCATCAGAAGGTGACTATGGTGAGACTGGCATTGACGCCTTCCAGCAGGAGGCTCGTGCCCACCAGATCTGCATTGCCACTTCAGCCAAGGTGGGCCGCTCAATGAGCCGCTGGAGTTACGAGAATGTGATCCGCTCCCTGCAGCAGAAGTCCAATGCCAAGGTGGTCATCCTGTTCACACGCAGTGAAGACGCCCGCGAGCTGCTGGTGGCAGCCAACCGCATGAATGTCACCTTCACCTGGGTGGCCAGTGATGGCTGGGGAGCGCAGGAAAGTGTGGTGAGAGGCAGCGAGGCTGTAGCTGACGGAGCATTCACCATTGAACTAGCTTCCTATCCGATCCCCCAGTTTAATGACTACTTCACTGCCCTGCACCCGTACAACAACACCAGGAATCCCTGGTTCAGAGAGTTTTGGGAAAACCAGTTCCAATGCAGCCTCCATGATCTGGGATGTGGGAAGCACTCACTCCGCGAGACTCCATTTCAGCCAGAATCCAAGATCATGTTTGTAGTGAATGCAGTCTATGCGATAGCTACTGCCATACATAACATGAGGCAGGCCTTATGCCCCAACTCCACCAAGGTGTGTGAGGCTCTTAAACCTGGCAATGGCAGAAAGTTTTACAGGGACTACATTCTCAAGGTCAAGTTTGAGGGTAAGTAAAATCTTGATAAACTAATATTATTACAGCCTAACAGATATGAATTTTCATGATGTAAAGCAACTTCCTTTTTCTAAAACTCTATAAAAGCCTCAACATAATATCATTTAATTTCCCCAAGTGCACTCTGCACATACTGTATGCTGCCAAATTAGGTTATATCAATTTGGATTCATTATACCAATTCATATAAAATGTTGAATTAGTGCAAGAGTAATTATACATGTTTGCACACTGCCGCTGCGAATAAGGTCTATAATGATTCAATTTGCAAAGATGAAACTATTTTCTCAACCTTGTGCTTGAAGGCTTATTTTTTAAGCAACTTGACTTATAGGTGTGAATAGTAAAAGGGTTCGTCAGTCTAAAAAAGTGTCACAGTACTGTATTTGCATAAACACATCCACACATCACAAATGAAAGACCCAACAATACTCTTATGATTGTAAATGAAAGTGAGAGGATTTGATTGACGGAAATACTGACATTTTCATTGATGGGAGATAGAGATGGACCAGTGTGCTCTTATCCAGCTGTGCTGTTCTGCTTTTCCCAAAGGATTTTTACTATCCAGGGACTTACAATTCAAATTAGATGCCAAAAATTAGTCAGTCCCTTCAGGCATTACAAAACCCTGAGGAGAAAATACACAGAAGCAGGTGGACCACTAACTTCACATTTTTAAATAATTTCATATAATAGATTATTTGTACCTTTAATTTATAACATAATAGCTTTATTTGTACACTTAGGAAATTATTACATTTTACAATGAAAAGATGTAAATATTATTAGCTGAAACGATAAGTCAATTACTCAATTAGTTAATTGACAAAAAATGTAATGGCAACTACAATATTTTAATAATTGATTTATTCATCTATTTTTTTTTTTTTTACCAAAAATGCCCAAAAAAGTCATTGGTTTCAGCCTTTAAAATGTGAGGATTTTATATTTTTCTTTCCCACATATTATAGTAATTATAGTTATTATTTATATGTTTATATTATTTATATTATAGTATAGTAAATATATGTGTTACCTTAGACCAGGAGTGTCAAACTCATTTTCACTAAGGGCCACACTGGAAAAAGAGAATCACACCAAGGGGCAGAAATGTAGAGTTTATTTGTTTTTGTTCTGACTTTTTTGTGGCTTTCTCAGACATTTGTCACCTTTTTGTAAATTTGTTGCTTTTTCCGACATTTTTGTACGCTTTTTGTCGCATATTTGTTGACATGAAGCCCTACAAAAGTCATCAAAAGAGTTCCTTAGCCGTCATCGAATTTAGCAAATCAAGAAAAAACAATGATACATTTTATTAACAACAACCTGTTTCACAGCCTGAATATGAAAACTCTCTCTCTCTCTCTCTCTCTCTCTCTCTCTCTCTCTCTCTCTCTGAATGTCAGGTAATTGCAGTTTAAAAAACACTTTCCTGTGTTTTTGGTTTGGCGCACAACTAGACGGGCCAACATTTATTGTGAACCTAAATTGATAATCTGCAAATCTGCAAGGGGCTGGATTTGGCCCGCGGGCCTTGAGTTTGACACATGTGCCTTAGACTGTTGGAAATTATCATGGGCATTTTCACTACTTTCCAGAATTTTATTGACAAATTAATATTATTATGAAATAATTTGATGAAAATAGTTTTCACTTGTGGTCCTTACTACACTATTTACTTACCAGGTATGCAGAGGTCAATTTAAACTGAATAATGATAGGTAATGTATTTCGGCTTTGATATTAAGAGGGAAATTGAACATTGTTCTATATAATATGCCATCCGTCTGGAATTTCCGTTCCAGTGTTCGATCCAGGAACTTTCCATCAGAGTAAACAGACTCAAACTGTGGTTTCCATCATGGAAATTGACCATTTGCACCTGTGTCCCATCACAATCACTGTTCAGCCTCAGCCTGTACTGCGAGACAAATAAAATGTCAGCTGAGACCCATAATAAGTAAAGAGATAAATGTTATGGGAGACTGTGCTACCAGAAAAATGTGCTCTATAAGATATGAGTTCAATGTACAAAGTCCAGAGTCGTGTTGCTTCAAAACACTCCAACTGTCACAAATATAACAAATATTAATATTTATGCTTTGCTTTCACAGTTTTTATATCGCCTTTGCACTTGCCATACAATGGCCTTTACCTGTTATTCTCTAACACTCTCTTGTTTTCTTTTCACCTTTAGCACCATTTCGTCCACCAGACACAGAGAATGAAGTCCGCTTTGATGCCTATGGGGACAGCCTTGGTCGTTACAACATTTTCCACTACCACAAAGAAGATGGACGCTATGTCTACCGTAAGGTCGGCTACTGGGCTCAGAGCCTGACCCTGAACACAAGCCTGATCCCCTGGGCTGGCCAGGTTGTGCCAACCTCCCAGTGTAGTGACCCCTGTAGGAAGAACGAGGTGAAGAGTATGCAGCCTGGAGATGTGTGCTGCTGGATCTGTATCCCCTGTCAACCCTACCAGTATTTGCAGGATGAATTCACCTGTGCTGACTGCAGCTTTGGACAGTGGCCCCTGGCCAACCTGACAGGCTGTTATGATCTGCCTGAGGAGTACATCCGC
Organism: Sander lucioperca; assembly: GCF_008315115.2. Taxonomy (NCBI): domain Eukaryota; kingdom Metazoa; phylum Chordata; class Actinopteri; order Perciformes; family Percidae; genus Sander; species Sander lucioperca. The sequence continues at coordinate 2,369,654 of NC_050178.1, forward strand.
TGGGAAGATGCCTGGGCCATTGGACCTGTCACCATATCCTTTCTAGGGATGATGTGTACGCTCTTCGTCATTGGGCTCTTCCTTAAACACAATGAGACACCCGTGGTGAAGGCCAGTGGCCGTGAGCTCTCCTACATTCTTCTGCTGGGAGTGTTGATGTGTTATAGCATGACCTTCATCTACATTGCCAAACCGTCCACGGCAGTTTGTACACTGCGTCGGCTAGGTTTAGGCACCTCATTTGCTGTGTGCTACTCAGCCCTCCTGACCAAGACCAATCGCATTGCTCGGATCTTCAGTGGGGTGAAGGATGGAGCGCAGCGGCCTCGATTTATCAGCCCAGCCTCCCAGGTTGCCATCTGTGGTGCTCTGATCTCCTGCCAGCTGGTGGTAGTGGTGGTCTGGCTGCTGGTGGAAACCCCTGGGGTGAGAAAGGAAGTGAGCCCGGAGAGGAGAGATGTGGTCACCCTCAAGTGTAACAGCAAGGACTCCAGTATGCTCATGTCTCTCACCTACAACTGCATCCTCATCATCCTCTGCACAGTCTACGCCTTCAAGACCCGCAAATGCCCAGAGAACTTCAACGAGGCCAAGTTCATTGGGTTCACCATGTACACCACCTGCATCATCTGGCTGGCTTTCCAGCCTATTTTCTACGTTACTGCCAGTGACTACAGGGTGAGTGAAGTTAGGTTATACCTGCTTCATGACTGAGCACATGTAGTGTCACAACACATATTTCTCATATCAATGAAATGTTACTTTATTTTTACCTAAATCTTAAATGAAATACATGCTGTATAGCGATTTGTATTACATTTTTTGTTCTGATGGCTTTAGGTTCCTAATCTGAGCAGATTACATCCGAGCAGATAATGACTTCTTCTGGGGTTGAATTTGGATTTTATATGCATGAAATCACAAACTAAGGTTAGCTAGGATTGATTCAGCAGTCAGCTGTGTCTGTGTTGCCCATAGCTCCTAGGAATATATATGCTTTATTACGGCATTGCTTTAATTCTTCATAATAGGCTGCATACTAAAAATTGTCAGCTGCTCCCCAAGATAAGAATTTGAACAACCTTGTTGTACCTTTAAAGTTGAAATATTAATGAAGTGAGAATACATTATAAAATATGGATTCTCAAGACATGGAGGCCACCAAATATCTTTGTCTTCCCACAACAAAACCCCAGCTCTAGCGGTGGTATAATTCATGTAGTGTCATGACAAGATGTATTCTAGGTTTTCTAAGAACAAAAGACACATAAACAGTCAAGTTTGGTTCAAATTACCAAGTGAAATGGAGGGAAGACATATCAGTTCCCCTAAAATAAAAGCGTATGGCAGGAAATGATTTGATCCCTTCACCCCAGCATTTCCACAACTAAAAGAATGTTTAAAAGTACTCTAATAAACTACTAATAAACTGTACAGTGAATTGATAGAACTTCAAAGAAATGGGTGGTCTGCGTTGTGGGCTTTTATTACTCTGGGATGTGAACAGCATGCAGCGAGAGAGAGGCAGAAGGGAGAAATAGACAGAGGAATCCCCTGACACAGCTGCCTCTGCAGAAACATGGAGAAGGCAGGCAAGACCATGAGGACTAAACGTCCCAGTGTGTCCCAGTGCGTAGCTGTGTGGAATGGAGTGTGAAAGACTGGGATGCTGAGTCCCAGCTGTGCCCTCTGTCCTGGGACTCCAGGGAGGCTCAGAGGAACCCTTCCTCCAGGCCCTCCAGGCAATTCACAACCAGAATGGGCTCATCAGTTTGACGCAAAGCTCCCCTTTGACCGATAAATAATTACTGAAGCAACTGACTTGGCACAGTGTCTCTAGTTTTTCACAGGCAGGGACATATTACTAGTGTTCTCGTAGTTTTACACCACTTCTCAAATTGTTGTCACAGCCTGATGCAAATCTCCAGCTGAATAACAAATACAGATATGATTGTGGTCTGTCATGAAACTAAATACTAGCAATGAATAACACATTTGATTATCATATGAAATATTGAAGATGCGCACCCCGAGGGAGAGGGCTTTCCTCATATGCAAGTGCTGGTCATCTCATCTCAGTAGTAAACACATTTGATTAAACACACAGCACTACTATGAAAACACAGCACAGCAAAGTATTGCCTGTGATCTTTACAACCGCTGCATGTCACATGCCTCAAGATCTGTCTGGAAACCAACCTTTCCTAAATCATTTTTAGTTTCTCCCAGTTAAACTTGTTAAACTTAGTTCAAAACCATAGTATTTTTGCTTTATCTAGAAAGCTATAGAGCCCATTATTGGCGTTATCTCACACATACTGAATATATTGCGAGTATCATCTCTCATGGTGTTCAACAAAAGAGTTGAACCAGGAAGTGCATCTCTACAAAATGTACAGCCATTTCAATCAGGAGAGACTTCGTTGCAGATATGCAAACATTTATTACTAACAATTAACCAACAAGTACAAACAATTATTTGGAGATTAGACTCCATTGTAAAGGGGATCTATACAACTAATGTTTAGGAAAACCAAACACATCCCCCAATGGAATCTAGACACTGGTGGTGGTGGTGAGAAAATCCGAGATTTAAAATGGGCCGTCAGCCGGGAGAAGACCGATACACCGTCGACAATGCCTGGAGGTAGAAGGGGAGGAGGCGGGTCGCACTCTCGTCTGAAAATACAACTGACAGAAACGGGAGAGAGAAGATATTTAAAACAAGGTAGTCATGCTGTGATTGGATAGAACATAAGTGCCCGATTCTAATTGGTATACAGAACCGAAACACTCACTGCCCAGCTGATCAGTTAAAGAGAATAGAGACAACGTATTAGAAGTCTTCCTGACAGAATTTACGCTGAGCTACATTAGAGGAAATACAGGAATAAATCCAGCAAAGTAGAATTCGTGGAGGAAATACAATTACAGTGGTACACTATCTAGATCAGCTGATGAAATCAGTGGGGATCAGGTATCACAGATACTTTATTTATTTATTTATTATTTTTACAATAAATGCTTATTAACCTAACTCATATGTTGTGTCTAATTACAGATCAACAACATCATTCCACTTGTGAAATTTGAATAAATCCCACACTGGTCTCTATCAGTGAATGACATGTCCATGTCAACCTACCAAGACTGGCTTGTGGTGGCTGGTTCATCCAATAAAGCTTTTCAATAAACATACAGCACAAAGCCCAATAAAAGGAGGAATCTCATCTTCACTGTGAGGTTCTCTGGAGGAATAAAGCTACCTGAAAACAGCAGACATTGTTTATTTGAAGAAGCAGTGTTGTATTTGTAATACAGCACTAAATAATAATACCTGCAGGCCAAACACCGTAAAAACAAGAGTGAACCAGAAACAAGCAGAAACCGCTTGCTCTACATCCTGTTCTCCACACTCGAATAGAAGACATCCGGCAAAATATGACTGCAAAGGCAGATTCCTTGTCCTCTGCTCTTCCAAAGCAACATCTTGTGAATTATTAAAACCACTTAACAGGTCATTCCTATGCAATTCTGTCCCTGGTTTTATTCAAAATTATTTCTGAATTTAGTAAAGGACAGTTAGCCTCTGGCTGTGCACTTCGGTATTGCTCAGAGTAAGTGTAAACTGTCATTTTCCCTTTGTATATTACCCTTTTCCATGTCTCCAAATATAAGATAAGATAACATAGATTTTTATTGTCCTGAAGGAAATTTGTCTTGGACAAACAAACAATATCTGCTGTTTAAATGATTCAACACAACATACATACATACATACATACATACATACATACATGCATACATAAAGAACACAGACTGCTGCATCACACTGCATGGACATGCTCATGTTGCATGCAGAGACTGCCACTAGCCAACAAAATTGCACACTGCCCGTACAACACATCATAATAGTCGTCATAATATGTGCAGTAAGGGTAAGCTGCTTTATCAACATACAATCCTGATATAAAGAAAAGTAAAAATTTACATGTTTGTGTTCAAGATTAAAAAAAACAGCATTTCAGGGGTTAGGCTGGCTTGCCGTTCTGGGCTTTGATGGATAAGGGGACAAATGAGTTCTTAAAGCGGTTGAGTCTGCATTGAGGGACTCAACCAATACCATCCTCAGGTCAGATATACAGTAAAGAAAAAAATGGTAATGGTAGTTTTTTGTAAATTTACATCTTAACCTGAGCACGTCAGTGTGAGTACTGTATTTCAGATGTGGCATGAGGTGAATTCTAATGTTAAATTCATCGCACATGGCAACCCGCAATACATCTCAAAACACAGAGATAAATTCAGTGATGTTGTTGTGTCACATTTACATGGTACACTATGACCTTTAGTCAGTGACCACTACATTGCAAACATAGAATATTAAACAATTTTCTATATCTTTATTAATTAGTCCCTACGAAGATATCTTCATATAATTTATTATCAATTGTTTATTTAGACTGTTTATTATCAAATACTATTACATCAATTAGTAATAATGCATTGTGAGGGAGTAAAAACTGATAATGATGAACATCTATACAAGATGATTAAAAACTATTCTGAAAATAGAAAAATTGGTAAATTGACTTTGTGTCACAGTAGGTACATCCCTGCCCAAACTAATGGGTGTTTATTTGCTATTATCATGTTCTCTTTGTTGCAGAACAGTGTGTGCACAGTGCAGTATTGGTGCCCACATTATTTTAATACCAACATTAGCATTCAGGCTGAATGCAGACACCTGCTGTGCCTTGTGAAAATGGGATGCACCTGCCACACACCACACGATGCTGGGCTGTATCCTGTTATCAGGGAAAAAAAGAAAAAAAAAAGAAAAAGAAATCTACTGAGATTGGAAATGAAGGAGCAGACTGATGACACATAGCAAGATGTGGGCAGGGTGAGGGAAAAAAGGAGCGAGAGTTACGCAGTTGATTGACAAGCAAATAAGCAGATCGCTTAACACCTCTCTTTAGCAGTCCCAGCTGATACTGTAGCTTCCTCCCCAGTTGCACCTGGCTTTGATACTAATCATTTCTTCTCTGACTTCTGAGCCCCATTAAAATGAATATGTTTGTACAGCAAAATGGTCCTCAACCTGATGCAAATGCTTGTATGATTTCACATGAGTAGAGTTAATTTAACACTTGCTGTTTGTTTTCAACGTTCCCCTCAGAGCCATGTCAACATATTTTTTAATACCTAACAAATGTCACTGAAAATATATTAATACTGGGATTTGAGCTGTACGTGAACATTAATACTGGTGTAAAATTAAGAGGCACTTTTCAATGGTTTGTAGGAATTCTTTCAACATTTTGGCGTTCTAGAAATGTGAGTTTACTTTTTTGTTACGTAAAAGGTAACTCAATAAATCACTTAGTAATATCTGTGAATTTCTCACCTCTCTTTCCTCCTCCAGGTGCAGACAACCACCATGTGCATTTCTGTCAGTCTGAGTGGGTCGGTGGTGTTGGGCTGCCTCTTCGCTCCCAAAGTCCACATCATCCTGTTCCAGCCGCAGAAGAATGTCAGCACTCTCAGAGTGGCCACCACCCGCTTCAGCGTCACCACTGGCCCAGGCTCCAGTTTCTCTCAAGGTACCACCTGATATACAACAACATCATTGTAGCTATTGCTAAGAAGCTTATTGTCAAAAACACTAATACATTCCTCATACATACATTTATTATACAGTACATAACTTCTTTATAACTATATAAGGCCACCTTTCTGTCAGACCTCTAACACTGTCTGTTGTGTTCTCTTTACCTTTTTACAAGTCATGCATGGTTCAGATCAGGCAAACCAGAAAGGCTGAACAGTTGGAAGATTCCCACCAAAGAACTTTTTTTTTTTAATGTTTTGCAGCGTCAGCCTCCAATGTTGTTCCAACAGTGTGTAATGGACGAGAGGTGGTGGACTCCACAACGTCCTCCTTGTGAAGATCAGCTCATTTGCCAAGCATTGTAAACAGAGTTATATAATCACTAGTCCTGAATCAGGTGTCTCAGATATTAAAGAGGTCATACAGATGATCGTCCTGACTTTGTTGTCCTCAAAGTGCTGTGAGTACAATGTCCCAATTATTTTACTTTGTTCTTTGACTCGTAGCGATTTGAAATGAGATGCCAATAATGTCGCATATAGCCCTTGTTTTTATTAAAGATTCTACTTGCAACAATGGAGTAAATTATGGTAAATCTGTTAAATGTAATATATACAAGACGTTTTTAATGTAGATTTTGGTGAACCAGTTTGTGCTTTCTTGTAATTTATGTAAATAAAATGTGTTTTTTATTAATACCAAAATTACTTATAGTCTGACTATTTATTTGCACATCATCAGATACATATTCCAGAGGATAATATAGCAGATACAAATCTATAATATGCTAAATTAACTGCACATAGTGCCTTTCAACCTCACAGGACAAAGCACTTTACACTTCCTTACACTGCCTCTCATTTACAACACATCATACACTGATGGTGACAGAACGGCCATTGGGAGCAATTTAGGGTTTCAGCGTCTTGCTCAAGGACACTTTGACATGTCAGAAGGAGCTTTGATGCACGCCATGTGCCAAAACCAATCAGCCTCTACATAAAAATTACCAGCACAAATACCATTATCTGCTAATAATAATAAATAAAATCCACCAATTGCTGTCCGAGGACAGACACAGCAATCAATACTACCCCTGTGTACATGAGGCAGATGCTTTGGAAAATAGACCCATACAGTATCTGTGATTTAACACTGCCATCTTGTGTCCAAATTGTTTGATCTAATCTTGCACATTGCAACATGTAGGATGCCCTGGGACTTGCTGTAAATATAGTATTTGCATATGGAGGAAGTGGACAGATAATCAGAGCACCATCTTATTTTATTAGAGCTGCTCAGTGGCCATCACCAAATTACTGTTTTTATAAAAACCAGGTACACCATGTGCTGCAACAACTCCTTACTGTAAATGTAAGAACAAGAGTGTCAACTTCTGTGTAAAGGAAAACGGGCCTCACCATTATCAAGCTAAATATTTAGAGACATAATTATTATGAGAAGATATTATCTTGCAGAAATGTTTTTGACCAACAAGCTTTATTTCACAGTATTACCTGCGTATGACACAGTTCATAGCAGCAGTCTAGGTAAACATATTTGTTAAGAGTCATCAGACAAATCCACATTGTATCTAACTAACTTCCTGAAAGGAAGAGCAAAATGTAGAACACAGGAGACAAAATGTGAGCATTACCAGGGAACAAATGAGGAACGAATGGGGAACTGTTAGTTGAACCATTAGTTAATAAATAACTCCTAATCCAATTTTATGGAGTAGCAAATGCTTAGTTATTGATTAGGTATTGATCGGTTAATTGTGAACAAATCAGATACACTTGATAATTGATGAATCGTTAAAAAGTACTTCCCTCATAAATGGAGGATATATTGGATAATTATGAGTGATTAGAGAACAGACTGGGAGATTGTATATTAATGAAATAAGTTAAAGATTAGTTCATGAATATCTGTGAATCAATCATACTGACTAATTAATCATCAACTCTGAACCGGATGCTGAGCAGCACAAAACTACAACTCTTTAATTACTAATTATTTAAAAAGAAATAGTTACTATTTTGTGTCCAGCCCAAGTAAAGTGATACACAATACTGAATAGTTAGTTCCTCATTACTTCATAATTATGTTATGATTACTTACCCTTTTTGTGGCCCTTATTGTAAAGTGTTACCAAATTGTTGCCAGCACGAAATCTTTATCATGTTAAGTCAACCTTTTAATTTAATTTACACTACCTAACGTTACCTGTGCAATTTTTCTTGTCTTCTCTGATGTTTTTATGAATTTATCAGAGAAAAGCTGTATTAAATTTATTATTTACCAGGTAGCCAACCAAATAGGGAACAAATACTGGAATCAACAGTGACTATAGCAAGAAGAAGAGAAATTGGGGAGGTTATGGAATATTTCTATCTTCTTCTTTCCTTTGGGGATTTACGATTAGTTATACAAACAATGTCTAGTAGAGAATAATATATAATGTTAGAACAGAAGTGTTTTAATAGCTATTGAAGGACAACATTATTTTCTCTCATCTTCAGATACAGCAAGTTCTTCTGATTTTGTTACCCCACTCAAGCGACCCCAATCTTCAAATCTCCTTTTCAGTTTACTTTACTTTTCAAAACAGCAGTTTTGAACTGAAGTGGTACAGGTAACGTAAATATTAAGAAAAAAATATTTGAGTCAAATTAATATTATTGAAGGTTTGGAGATAATACGGTGTCAGGCTAGGTGGCAGTACAGCAGATGGTTAAGATTAAAACTAGCTAGCTAGTAACGTTAGCCGTTAGCTAGCTCTGCCAAGTGAGCTCCGCCTCTTCCTCTGACTGTCAAACAGACACCAGTCACACAGTGACAGCTTGGACAGTGGGGAGACTGTCGGTCTGTTCGTCCACTTTCAGCTCTCCCTGCCCGGCTGACACTATTTAAAGTTAACAGGTGAGTACCGAGCTGTGCAAAAATTCAGGTCGTCTTCGGAATAAACACAAGAAAGCGGAGGCACTATGGTTTCCTTGTTCCAAAACACAGCAAAATTACTGTTGCATGATGTTGAATTGCTATTACGTGTGGCCTAGTAGTAGCTGGTGTTTTACTCAGTACTAAAGTACATGCGTGGTTGCATTGTTATGATGAACTGCTAGAAAGGGTTAGCTGCTCGGTGTAGGCATGTCTGAACTTGTCCAGCCATCATGCCCAGATGACCAACACGGCAAATTTCTGTGCAGGGGTTTCAGCCAGGATCATGGCACCAAAGAGAAGATCTTCTGCTACCAAGGCAGGTGGCAAGAAGGTGAAACAGGAACCTGAGACACCAAAGCCCAAGGATGCCTTCACCTCTGCAAAAGAGGCCCTTCTTGCTGCAGGGACACAGGTAAAAGGCAAGAGGAAGGTGGATGAGTACGTCACGGCGTTCACTGGAGAGGTAAGAAAGATGCTGTATAACTGTACTAGTATATAAATTCACTTACATGAGTGCAAATTACAGAAATGTATGCAATCATATTTAAAGAGAAAAATCAAATTTGACAAATGTTCTATGTTGTCTCCACCAGGTATACAAGGACTATGACTGCATGCTCAATCAGACCAACATTGGGAATAACAATAATAAGTTTTATGTCATTCAAGTTCTTAAAAATAACACTGATTGCTGTACATGGAATAGATGGGGCAGAGTGGTAAGTTTGTCCTGCAACAGATTCCTACTAAACTACATTCATTACTTAATTCTGTTTTGCTCATGCATTTTATTTTGCCCATGATTGCCTCATCTCTAATCTAAATTCAGGGGGAACGCGGGCAAATGAAACTTACAAGGTTTGATACTCTTGAGAATGCTGTTAAGGACTTTGAGAAAAAGTTTAAGGACAAGACCAAGAACAACTGGAGCGATCGGTCGGACTTTGTGTCTCACCAGGGGAAGTACACCCTGATCGAGGTGGACGGAGAGCAGGATGCTGAGGTCAAGGTAACGTAAATGTACATCCCACTGAAACAAGGAGCTTTGAATATGAAGCCTAGAAGCATGATCTCATAGACTCAATTAACCACCATCCATGACAGACTTCATCAGAGAAAATCTTTGGAAATTCAGTATGAGCTTTAGCAAAATCTCACTGGCTGTACTTTGTGATATTGCAGGTGGACACTGTCGATGGAAAGCATGTCAGTAAAAATGTCCAAGCTTGCACCCTTGACAACCCTACGAAGAAGCTCATAGAGCTAATTTTCAGCAATGACATGTTCAAGGAGGCGATGGAATGTATGAACCTAGGTGGGTGTGCTTCAGTTTACCAACCATTTAACACAAACAGGTTTGTACAGTCCAGTCCAAAGTTCAGTGTGCCTAAGTAGCCTACCTGTTCTGTAACATACCTGTTGGGCTAGAGTGCTGGGTGCACTAAATGGGATTCTAGTTCCAAAATCTCTGAGCTTTTTGCATATTTAGCTTGATTTCAGTGTTGCTTAAATATAAATGTAAGGAAACTTGGAGATCAAAGTGCAAAATATGACATGTAATTTATTGACCATTGCGTCAAACAGAGGGTGAAGTCTGCACTAACACAAGTTGTTAATGCAGACTTCACCCTGGAAGTAAAATTGTTTTACCTTCTTTACCAAAATACAGTGCAAGATGCCTTTTCTAAGCAAAAACAAAGAAAACATACAGTATAATAATGTGTGTGTGTGTGTGTGTGTGTGTTACACAGACATCAAGAAGATGCCTTTGGGCAAGCTCAGTAAGATTCAAATTGCAAAGGGCTTTGAAGTGTTGGAGGAGATCGAGGCAGCCATTAACCAAAAAAGCAGAAACAACTGTCTGAAAGAACTTTCCTCAAAGTTCTTTACCACGATACCACACAACTTTGGCCGGAACAGACCGCCAATCATCGACGACCAAGAGATTGTGGAGAAAAAGAAAGAGATGCTTATGGTGATATTTTTATTTTTAGATCATATGATGGAATAAGCTGTCTTTCTATGTTTTCTCAGTTCTAAAGTCACTCTCCTAACATGCTCTGTAAAGGTGCTGGCTGACATCGAGCTTGCCCAGACTCTGAAGTCAGAGACTGAAAAGGCTCAGGAAGAGATGATAGAGACAGTGACAGTTCCTCACCCCCTAGACCAGGACTACACTTCTCTCAAATGCAGCCTCACTCTAATGGACAAGGAGAGAGAAACATTCAAGGTACTGTGTTAAAAGGGATAACAAGGTTTTGGTAAATACAAAGCACTTGATCATCTTCCATTCATGTAGTCCTTTCGTCTACCAATATTAACTTTTTCTCATTTGAAGATCATAGAAAAATACCTGGAAGTGACTTCAGGTGGCTATTCTAAACCAAAAATTGTCAATGTTTGGGAAGTCGATCGTGAGACAGAGGTAGGAACTGGATTCAATCTAGTTTAATGTGACAGACTGAAGTCCTCTGACCTAACACATACATTGGACATTGCAGGGAGAGCGATTTAGCGAGAATGATGGTCTGGAGAACCGTCGCCTGCTGTGGCATGGTACAAACATAGCGGTGGTGGCAGCTATCCTGAAGAGCGGTCTCAGAATAATGCCCCAATCAGGAGGCCGTGTTGGTAGCGGTATCTATTTTGCATCTGAAAACAGCAAGTCTGCATGTTACGGTGAGTCTGAAGAAGATAATGATGACATTGATTGCAATCATAACGATATTATAGTGTTTGAAAAATCCCATTTTTCTGCCATGTATTTTTAGTGCGAACCTCTAAAAATACTGGAGTGATGTTTTTGAGCGAGGTAGCCCTCGGCAAGGAATACACCATCACCAGAGACAACTCCTCCTTGAAGAAGGCCCCTGCAGGCTTTGATAGTGTGGTGGCACGAGGATCAGTGGAGCCAGGTACAATACTTCTTTACTTTATTCATACAGTAAAATGAATTCTATCTTGCTCTCAAGTTCACTGTCAGTATTTTGACAGAGCCACATGTCTTTTGTGTCTAAAAACAGCAGTTTGTTCAAACTTTATTAAGTTGTATTTTAATTTAATAAGTAACTCGTGAGAAGCCTGCGCAAAAAGGACCATGCAGTTCAAAATGCTCTTATTTCACTAAATCTCCACTTGGCTCATTTTGTTACTAGTTTCCACAATATTGATACAAAATTAAAGAATTTGAGAACCACTGTGTTAAATGATATCATGCAGCATCTTTTGCTTGGTAAAGTTGTTAACTCCTGTGTTTTCAGATCCATCCAAGGACATCTTCATCACCCTGGAGGGAAAGAAGATTGCTGTGCCTCAGGGTAAGCCCATAGATCAGCCTCAGTTCTCAGACAGCAACTTCAGCAACAGTGAATATCTCATCTACAAAGAGAGCCAGTGTCGCCTTCGCTACCTGCTGGAGCTTGACATGAAGTAATTATTCAACTCAAGCAAAGAAGCAGGTCTTCTGAATTAGAAAAGTTCCTCATTACCTCTATATTTCTAAAAAGCTTGGCTATGCTGTTTTCTTATAATAATATGGTTATTGTCCTTATTTTATTACCGTTATTGTGCATATGTCCCTACTATGATTCATGAATGACTCGTTCTTCTCTGTGCCTTATATTTTGCACACTGTAAAACTGGCCTGAGTGTGATGGACTGCACTTCAGTTACACTTCTGGTTTGAGAAGCTTACCTTTTAAATATTGCATTGTTTAATCTAAGTGGTAACGCTCATATAAACCTGTCCCTCTTTGATGTGTACTGTAGGAGGACTTTGCCACATGCCTTTTCAGTTATAAACATTTTGACTAATGTTATATAGTAGAGCAGAAATAAAGCTGATACTCTATGCATATATATGTTTACAGGCAGAAGTATGAAGTGCAATTTGTGGCTAATGTTCAAACACTCTTACAAATAGAAAAGAAAGCGTCTGAAAGTGCTTTAGCTATGCAAAGTAATCTACTGTAAGATGTAAGTCATGAATAGCTTGGCCATATTCCTTGCCCAGTAAGTCTTCTAGCTGTATGTAACAAATGCCACTCCCTTTGGAATGTAATTGCCTCTGCATTTTTGCACATTACATTACATTACTTGAACCAATGATTAGTTAATAAACTAAAGTGCCCCTTCCACTTGTTGCAATGTTTTTCATTTTGGATGTTGAGCTTAAAGACTTTGATCTTTTTGTATACTTGCTATTTTAGGTGTTTTACAGGTTATACTGTATGGTAGTCATTGTTTAGTAATAATGTTTTTTCATGTAAGAAATTGTCAATATGGTGCTGGATGACATTTGATAAAAGTCAATAATAAGTCAAATAGTCAAATATATAAAAATATTATTATTATTATAAGTGGTGTGAACAAATAAAATAAGATGGTAGTAAACTTTATACGGGCTAATAAGGTTGGTTAAAAATGTTCAGATGTACATCATGTGTAGCAAATTGGAAGTCTATATTATCAAATAATCATTGTGTTGATATCCCTCATTTTGCATTACTTTGAGTTCAGATGATAATCCTGTTCTCTGACCCACCTAGAGAGTAAGTAAGTAAACAGACCACACTACAGATGTGATTAAAAACATGTTTTATACAGGCTACACCTTATTTCAATACCAAAATGTGTTTCTGGTTCCTGAAGCAGGTGTATGGATTTACATTAGACAATATAGTTTGATGTTTTTGGCTCTTCGCAAAAGAAATGTCTATCTGAAAGTCTTACAGAGCAAAATATTTAGCTATCTTACCTGTGATTTTTAATTCTGATTTCAAATTTTGCTGTGAAAATCTAATCAACATAAACAGGTCATGATTTTTCATGACCCGCTGGTTCTAAAACTGAGATACAAATGTGTCCGTTCTCAGACACTGCTGATCAGATTATGGAAAATCTGAATAAAATGAATGGTCTTCCAACTTTTTGCATTTTCTTTACACACATTAGCTCAAGGAAGCTGCTACAACTATTGGCCAGAGCAGATAGACATACTGGTTCAGCAAACCAAGACTTTTTGTGGTGGATGAAACATATATTACTACAGTACCTTTTGTACTTTAGCACTAAGACATATTTAACAAGAAAATAATATGGGTACTTGGTATTTAGTCCTACGAAAACAGGCTTTTTGGGCTCATTATTATAGACATTTTTGGGAACCGCTGCTATGGAATACAGGTGATTGGGGTTTTAAAAAAACCAAACACCTCTATAGATGTTAGTGCATTTTATATTTTATAACAGCCAGTCCCTTACTTATTGTCAGTGGAGCAGTTTGATTCTCTAGTAATGTTATAGGTGCCTCTAATTTTAACAAATAATACTAGTCTTTTAAATAATACTAATTGTGCAAATATACAGACCTGACTGCTTTAGGGTAAATGTGAGTTTCTCCTTTAACATGGTGGAAATTAGGACCCAGGGAATACTAGGCTTTGGAAGGGGGACAGTGGAGTGTGTGTCTATTTGAAAAAAGAAAAAAACAACAGACACATACAATACAATGTGTGACAGTCACTACCATACACAGCACAGGACAGGAATGAGAGTGTTACTGGAGGAGGGGTGAGGAGAAAGAGGAAGCATCATTTACTAGCAAAATTCATCATGGAATCATTGATCTGTACGTCTTTACATATGTGACAAGTCTGGACCTCTGAAGCCTCTCTACAGAAAAAGTAAACCTCAGACACGGAGTTAACTGGACTTGAAAACATGGATTTTTAGTTGGGAGGACTGACTATTTTTCTTTTTGGAAAAAATAAATACAAATTAAGCTGGTTTGGGCCTACTGTGTCTAAACATATGGGATTTCAACAGGAGCTTTGTCAAATCAAACACCTGGTTAACCTGTTTGGTCTGAACTGTACCACACAAACTGAGTGGATCATGGGTAAGTCATTGTATGCATCATCAGTGTTGTTTTTTATGCTGGATGTGTTAATCTAGAAAGAATTTACTTTCAATTAACAGTAGATCAATAGGTAAAGGTATTGACAGCAGCACACTGTTGCATAATCCAGATAGATGGATGGCAGGATTTATATATCTATATAAAGCACTTTTCTAGATAGATCTTTTGGATAAAAACTATATATTGATTTAATTGAATCAATTTATTTCCAGGAACAGACTGTGACAATGTGTAAAATGGTAAAAAAAATAGTTATCTGGAAACTGCATGAACAGTGTGTTCAGAGCTTTTAAAGATGCATGCAGGTGAAAGCTTTGTCTTTTAACTTGTCAGTACTCAGAAAGGATGGACTTGCATTTCTCCAATATTAACGGATTTATAACATCATGATTCTATTTTCACATACGTCCAACAAAAACTCACGTGCACATAAGCGCTAGTTTACTAAAAGCGTTAGTTTACTAAAAGCTGTCCTTTGGTTGTATATGATACCATCTGGTATAGGCTTTCCTTTTTAATGGATACTAAAAGAGAATTGATGTTATGCCAAACAAACAAATATATCGGACTGCAGTTAGACCTTAAACAACTTGTAGCGAACAGCTCTGACTACTGAGGTGTGTCATTGCTTATTGTCCTCACAACTCTTATCTTCAGTGTAGAATGGCCCTCAAGGGGGCTAATACTGATTTCATGTACAGTAAACAAGGCTAGTCATTGCTGTATTTTACTGTAAACGGTTTCCAATTTACACACAACTGTGTTTACACTTAAAACATGTGGGCAACTGTTTACATATTTTCAATCAGAAATCTGAAATTGAAATTTAATAGCAATACATTTTCCAATTAATTAACATTAACATTAATAATTAACATGATATTAAATAATCAGACCACATCCTGCATTAGCATTCAACTATATTAAGCTATTACTACATTTTATATGGACTTTTTTTTTAACAATGTTTTATTAATTTTTCATTGCAATTACAATTTACAACATTTTCTCATACACCCCCACTTTGCCTTTCAATATATGTCTCTTCATGGACACACATTGCACCATTTTCTTGATCCAAGCACCAATTGTAGGTGCCTCCATTTTCTTCCAGATGAGAGCTATAGTCCTTTTTGCCTGTAGTATAGCTAAATCAATATATTTATATTCTTGGGGTTTCAGATTCTGATTTGTTGGATACAGGTGCAGCAAAATCATCTTAGGATCAAGTGGAATGTTCACAGACAAAATGAACATAGTTTTATTGATCACCTCCCTCCAGAATGTTTTAATTTTGTCACAATGCCAGACACAGTGCATAAATGTACATATAGCCTCAACGCATTTAAAACAAAGGTCTGGTATATTACTGTTGTATTTATGTTCATTATTACTTCATAGTTTGTTGATGATATAGATTCTAAATGAGGTATTATTTTGATGCCCAAATATGTAAAATTAGATGAGAGCTTGAAAGTTAATAAATATTGGTTTATATATTGTCTTCCATTTCCGTTAAGCAGCATTAGTGATGATTTTGAAGCATTTACTTTATATCCGGAGATACTACCAAACAGGCCGATTAGATCTAACAACTCATGCTGGTATGGATGCGTTTAATTGTTTTAAGAATTACAAGTACGTCGCCAGCAAAAAGAGCTATTCTATGATCTCCGTTGCCAATTGTAATCCCCTGTATTTGCCTACTAGATCTAATGGCTATTGGTAGTGGTTCAATAGCTAGTATGAACAGAAGAAATGATAGAGCTGAACCTTGGGGGCAACCTCTTGTAATATTGAAGGGCTCAGACACCACTTTATTTGTCAGTACCTCAGCTATAGTGTTGAGATGTAATAGTTTGATCCAGTTAAGGAATGTATTTCCAAAATCAAATCGAGTTATAATGTCAAAGATATAAGTCCACTTAACCCTACTGAAGAGCCATGTCTTTTTCTTCTTTTTGGCAGTACAGTACATTGAGAATGTGTCTTACATTATGAAATCCTTGTTTTCCCTTTACAAATCCATTTTGGTCATCCCCCACCCACAACAGCCTTCATCAAAATTTGACTGAGGATTTTTGTATCAGTGTTTATTAAACTTATAGGTCGCGTATTCTTACATTTAGTGTTAGCTTTGGCTTCTCTCATTGAGGCTGAGAGGTAGCCATTATTGTAGGATTCTAGATACATCTCATAAAGCGGAGTTGCCAATTTATCTTTAAAGTATTTATACAAGTCAATTGGGAGGCCATCTGGCCCTGCTGCTTTCCCAGCCTTTATTGCACCTATAGCTTATAATATTTCAACCATGCTTAATTGTTTATCCAGGCCTTTTTTTTTACTTTCCTCAGAGTTTTGGGGGATATTGAGTTTGTTTACAAATTCAGTCTGGACATCTGCATTAGTAATATACTGTGATTTTTAGAGATTTTCATAAACATTTTTAATAGTTGTATTAATTTCCAGCAGGTCAACAATAGTATTTCCATTTGCAATCAAATATATTGCCCTTTCGATTTCTTGCTGTTCAATCTGCCGACACTGGTTTTTAAATTGATAGATAAATGCACCAAAAATGTCTAAACTACCATACAATTGTTTATAAATAACTATTTTCTGTCTTCTCAACACAGGACATCCACTTATGAAGACATCTGAGATACAAATGGAGGTTGTGAATGAATAATGGCAGACAAGACTAGTCCCATGTTAGCCTCTGTGCCAAATCACTCAGTGACCAATGTCACCACTGCCCTATGGGAGCCCAATCCTACGGTTCCTGCCAATGTGGGTGTTGTCACAAGCTCCCAGTCACAGATCAAAGACCTTTTTGGGTTGTTCTGCATGGTGACACTTAACCTCATTGCTTTGTTGGCCAATACTGGTGTGATGGTGGCCATAGCCCGTGCTCCTCACCTGAAGAGGTTCGCTTTTGTGTGTCACCTTTGTGCAGTGGACCTGTTGTGTGCCATCCTTCTCATGCCTTTGGGTATAATATCCAGCTCAGCGTTCTTTGGAACTGTGGTGTTTACCGTTTTAGAGTGTCAGGTTTACATCTTTCTCAATGTTTTCCTCATCTGTCTCTCCATTCTCACCATCACAGCCATCAGTGTGGAGCGTTACTTCTATATCGTACACCCCATGCGTTATGAAGTCAAAATGACCATCAACCTCGCTATTGGTGTCATGCTAATAATCTGGGTTAAGTCAGTCCTCTTAGCTTTGGTCACGCTGTTTGGATGGCCAGCTTATGGACATCAGAGCTCTATTGCTGCAGCTCACTGCTCTCTCCATGCGAGCCACAGTCGTCTAAGAAGTGTATTTGCTGTGCTATTCAGTGTAGTTTGTTTCCTAGTTCCTACAGTGGTTATCTTTGCTGTTTACTCTGCCGTGTACAAGGTAGCACGTTCTGCAGCCCTGCAGCAAGTCCCTGCTGTGCCAACTTGGGCAAACGCAAGTCCTGCTAAGGATCGCTCAGACTCCATCAACAGCCAGACCACCATGATCACTACCACTCGTACTCTGCCCCAAAGACTATCTCCAGAGAGGGCATTCAGTGGAGGAAAGGCTGCCCTTACTTTGGTATTCATTGTAGGTCAGTTCTTTGTTTGTTGGTTGCCCTACTTCATCTTCCACCTGCAAATGTCTCTGACTGGCTCCATGCACAGCCCCGGAGACTTAGAGGAGGCAGTCACTTGGCTGGCCTACTCCTCCTTCGCCGTTAACCCATTCTTCTACGGCCTGTTGAACAGGCAGATCAGAGAAGAGCTGGTAAAGTTTCGGCGCTGCTGCTTGACCCAGCCGGCGGAGTTTGGAACATCCAGCCACGAGGGCTCCTTTCAGGAGAACTTCCTCCAGTTCATCCAGAGAACCAGCAGCACAGCTGAAACCATATCCAGCTGTGCCAACTCCCGTCCCAGAAACACTATGGACCAGGGGATAAAAATCCCTGGACAAATACCTGAGGAGCACACTTAGACATTGACCAACATGAGTTATGGACCATGGTGCTAATATAAAAGCCAGATCAGTTTTTTTGTTAGCAAGCCATTTTCTTAACGGATCTCATTTTAAGTCTATCCTAAAACAATACTTACATGCCGATATGTACATGATGATTATTGGTCACTGTACTCCTCCCGTCTGCCTATACTGGCAATGACTGCGGATTTGGTCCCCCACCACCTACATTAAAACTGGCTTTAGAAGGGATCTCTTTATAGCCAATATGGACAGGATTAAAATTACAGCAACCAATAATCCTTTCAATGCACATATGACAATTCAGTATTGTTTTAAGATAGACTTCAACAAATGTGATCCTATCCTTAAAATACATGTCATTTTAGGTCCAGGTGCTATTGTTGGCATAGAATATAATGATACATATGTCCCTGTTTGCAAATTTTCCATTCATATTACAATTGGCCTGATTTCAATATTTTTTGTAGAAAAGGTTTTATCTTTATAAATATGAAAATCTGGTGTGTAACTACAAAAACAAGGTCATAATTGGATGAATATTAAATGTTTTATTATATTTAATTAGGAGCAATTTGCGTTCCATATAAACATGAGTTGGTTCCACTCTATCCTTTTTTTTTATGTCGATAACAATATGTATATACAAATGTTGGTGGAGTCTGTTGAATTTAGTGAAAGTATTGGATGTAAATGTTGCCAAGCAATGGTATAACTAACACTGTGGCCTTTGTAGTGTGACAACCTCTCATGAATCTGAGGGACAATACCCCAGAGTTCCTGTGTGCAACAGATATGCTGATAGATGACAAATGTCATCTGCCTCTGTTGTCATGGAAATTGAGTGAGCCTGTGAATGACATAGCAATGAGTTCCTTTAGGCTGGATGTATGCTTTAGCTTTAAATCCCGACTGCAGTCTACTATTTCTGGCTCGTGCCTGCTTTTCACATGCAGACTGATTACATGAGGCCTATAAATTCAGATAGAGGCTCATTAATATGTGGATAGAGGCTGAAGGTAAGGTAGCACAAATCCCTGTGAATATGGACTGCTGTACTGTAATAGTGACATGGGTATGGTGAGGCAGGAGATAGTGAATTTACATTGGAAATCACTACTGGACATTGATAATGCTCTGAGAGTGGTAACAAAGTGCTGTTTTATGGCCTCTGCTCTTTGTATTAGTCTTTTATAAACAGCAGTCATGCAGAATTAGAAAGAATAGTGTGGTTAAAGCAAATAACGGCAAACACCATTTTGCAGGTTGTCACTTACTGGAATATACACCACTCTTACAGACCTACTGCGCTTGTGTACTTAATACTTTGAGGTAAATACTGCAATAGCTTTCTTACCAAGATGATATGTGTACATAAACACTCACAGACAGCACAGGAACATGCTGTGAGACTTTTTTTATCAATACATTTGTACTACATGTCCATTTCTGTCTTTGTCTTATCTTGTGTAATTTTCTCCTCATAAATGTCTAGCCATTAAACAATAAGACCAGCAGGGCACATTTTACATTATTTATTCAGTATCTCAGAATTCAGGATTTGACAGCTGCTGACAACATAAGGTAAAGAAATCTACAATGTGCTTCCTGAGATTTGGATTTCATGGACCCTCTTGATAATACAAAGATAAACAAGGTTGGAACAAAACATCAACTGGATCTAGATACAGCATTTGTTAAACCAAACATCAAAGAATCCAAATTAGGACACAATCTGGACGGCCATCAGATCTCTTCTTGTGACCTGTATGAAGGACTTTTGAATCACTATCCATCCCATTGCTATTAATGACATTCAGAGCTCTGCATTTTTAACCTGAGGTCAGACATTATTGTTAAACTACAACAGATTATAAACATGAGCATGTTGTTCCAGAAACATCTGGTATGACAGGTGTGACTGCCGGAGCTCAGCACCTTGATTTCTCTTAGCAAATATCATCAAGTTGCAGGTAGAAAATTGTGTTTTTATTGTCTTGTATCATTTGTCAATGGTGCCTGTTACTTTCAAAAAAGGATTTGCCCATATGGACATCCTTTACACTGTCTCAGTATCAAAATTGAATCCAGATGTCTAGGACCTGAGTGTGGTTTATACATGGTACGGATCACAGAAGACAGCAGGGGCAAAGATCTCCCACAGAGCCAGATATGTCTGTAGAGGGTTGTTAGACACAAATTGTAATCTCAACAGGCGGACTAACTGCAAAGGAAAGAGCATTCACTCCGAAGTCCAAAGATGTCACAAGCCTAAACTGATGAAAGACAACACAGACAAGACTTGGCAGCACACACATTTTGATGTCTCTTGCAGTTGGCCAGAAAATAAAAATTGAATCATCCAAAAATCCAGTCAGTAAAAGCCTGCTTGTTGAAAGTGTAATCAGGAAAGAGCCACAGAGATAAAGGAATATCACATGGAAAAGAAAAAGGGGAAATAATGTTGTAAGTCAGGTAACTGACTGTCCTCAGTCTTATTAACAAGCTTATTGATAATGAACATTACCACTGTCCACTTCATCTGGACCTGTGACCTACAGACTCAGAATAGATTCCAAGACATCCAGGAATTATGCCTGGGCATGCACACAGAATACAGGTTGAACTATATCACGCCGGCCTCACGTTATTTGTGACATTTGGAACCTAACAATACATTATGCAATACCACAGCACTTTTCATTGTGGCAAATAAAGCCTCACCATCAATACTATCAGTTTAATTTAAGCTGTCACAGTAGTAGGAATTATATTACCATAAAAACGTTGTTTTATTTCCCCAAACCACCAGTACAAACACTAAAACCCAGTGCGTACATTTCAATCAGGAGAGACCTCATATTGAGTGAACAATTATTTATTGACGTGTGCACAATCAAATGATAAATGATAAGTCTTTGGCGATTAGACTCCATCGCGACATCATCGAATTCCCATCGTGACGATTATATTTAAAGGGGGTTGAGAAGCCTTCAGTATGTAGGATACCCCCTGATGGAGTCTAGACACTGGTGGTGATGTGATGAATGAAGAGGATGCAGAGATGACCTGGGAGCTGGAAATGAACTGGAGGTGAACGGGGTGGAGGACGGTCGCAACAAGATGTAAACTAAACCAGTATCTGTTAAAGTAGAGGATCAGACATAATCACAACACAATATCGAAGGCTCTTCATTGCCATGGTTTCCACACACACAGCATTAATCATCAGCTAATCAGACCACTCTACCGCTGCTGCGTTTGTGAACCGAGGACTTTGATACTATTATGGAAGCACTGAAAGAAAATGAGCTATTTGACCATGTGTGAGTGGAAAATGCAGCAATCTGGATTTTTTATAACTGATTTAACCATCAGTGATAAACAATGAGGATTTAAAAATATGAGCTGATTTAACCATCAGTGATAAACAATGAGGATTTAAAAATATGAGCTGATTTAACCATCAGTGATAAACAATGAGGATTTAAAAATATGAGCTGATTTAACCATCAGTGATAAACAATGATAATTTTTTTTAAACTACTAAGACAAACCATGGCCAACAGAGTGCGCTATATACCAGTGACTTCTCCTCCCTCCTCTTTGGTTGGACATTTCTGACAAAAAGGCTTCTAGGAATTTTCAACAAACAGTGAGATATGTATTGACTGCTAAGATGTCTGGTCATGTTCTTTTTAAAATGTGAATGAACATATTGGAATCAGATTGCTGCTGATTTGGGATTATTATCTCTGAACATTGCACATATTTGTATACTTTATACTGTAGACTTTTGCACATTCCATCCTCTTTTTTTCAAACACTGTGCAGCTCTGTCATTATAAAAATCACTATTTTACCTATTATATATTTTTCATTTTACATTATGGTTCTATTTTTTTCTTTCTGTAATATGTTTATTGTTATGCACCAAATACCAAGGCAAATTCCTTGAATTGTGAAAACCTATTTAGAAATAAACCTGTTTCTTCCTTGGCGTTTAAGCGTCTTTCAGGTTATTGTTTACATTGTTCTTACTGTTTTGGTTTTCTCTCACGGCTCTTATAGTGTCGTTTTTGCAGGCAGTTGTTTTCAAGTAAAAAGCACTAAAAATCCACTGTTCACCTGCTCAACACCATATGGCACACAAACAAAGTTAGCGTCTATTGAAGATAGTGGAGCATTTAGCAGTTTCAAAACCAGATATTTCACTCAGGAGTTGGTGAATAGCAATACAGATCTAAAAGGAGAGTGGATATTGGATTTATATTCATTAGGTGGACAGAAACACAATGAATGCTAATGCTAATGTAGCTCTGTATCTGCTGGATGTGTAAATAATAATACTTTATGTAAGTGATCTGTCCACATGGTCATGGGACCAAAAACAGTTAACACAGATTAAAATATGTATCATATTCCTAAAAACCTTTAATGACCTAAATATATGAAGTGGTTGAAGTGCAAAGAACTCTTTGTTCTTAATTGATCAACTCTGCCTTCATGATGAGAGGACTGTATAACCATGACATTAGTACCCCCCTAATCATGTTCACTTCTTCAATATTTATGGAGGAAATGAAGGCTGATAGCGAGGACCATAGGCCATTTCTCATGCAGGTCTAAATTAGACTTTCCATGTAGTGTGTCATATGGAAAATATCACTAAAGACTTTAAAAGCCAATAAAGGCATTCCTCAACAAGGAGCAAGGCAGTCAGCAGTCCACTATGTTCCACCTGGGTGTCAGCGACAAGCAGTTAAAGTGGTAAGTCATCCTTCTGCTACGCCCTGCTCAGCCTCCATATTTCCAATGACATGTCCACAGCGGCCAACAGATCTGAGACACAGCTCAACTAAGTGGAAATGGAGGAGAGATTAAAAGACAAGAGACCGGCAGTCGAATTTATGGAAGTCAAAGTGGACATACAATCTGAAGATCTGAATTCCAAACACAGTGAGACAAGGCTTTTGATTCACGACAGGGATCCCAAAAGAGTCAACAAGAGTCTTAAGGTAAAGAGTGTGCACCGTCACAGGGGTTCAATCAACAAAACACACATAAACACACAGCACAGGCCACAAGCTGTGGTATTTCTGTCTAGAGAAACAAAGAACTTGACAGGTCAGTAAAATAAACAAACCCACTGTACTGTACATGCTGTGCATACCACTCCTCCTGTCTATGTTAACCAACATGTAACACTAATAATGCAAAGCTGAAGTGAAATAGAAATCTATGTTTGGTTTAAGTGATAAATAGATTTTTGATTAAATTGATGAGTCCTGATTATATTATCTTTATCTTTATATGATAAAAAAGCTTTTTGTTACAGTAAGTAAAAAAATGTACCTAGTCCATTGGCTTTCATTTTTGTTCTCAGGTAATATAAGACTACCAACTTAATGTGCTAAATGTCAATATGCTGCATAATACTGACCTCAAGTGGCTATGATCATACACACAGTTCCATTTTCGCCCCATGGCGGTAAGATCACTGCAAAGTACAAGTGATGAAAAAATGACACTGTGTGCAATTAAAATGGCTTAGTGCAATACATTTGCAAGCATTACCCATCAGTCTGCATGGTAAGATTTAGCCTCCATGCCTACATATCTAAGCCCAAACCCCCAGTTTTTAGTTTGTGTGATGCACGGTTGAGAAAGCTTGTCCCTAGAAATCACTCACATTGTCTCTGTGTGTGTCTTGAGGTCACGTTTGAGGATGTGATTGCAGAGCCTCCCTCGGTGCGGAGCTTTGATAAAGTGTGGTTGTGGAGTCACGCCCTGTTTGAGGTGTCCAGACTGTGGATCTACCGCCTCATCTCCCTTCTTCTGGCAGTGCCGGTCTCACTGGCAGCAGGGATCCTCTTCGCTGTACTCAGCTGCCTTCACATCTGGTAGGACTGTTGTCACACTGGGATGAGATAGACTTATAGGCATGGGTGAACTGATAAATGCTTTTCTGGTAAATAAGGATCATTTAGTAGGTAGATGATGACAAATGGTAACTCTACCTTCACCCTTCTACAGTGTTTTCCCCCAAGTGGAAACCCTTTTTAGGAGTGTAGAACGATGTCTATGTTTTATCAGTGAGATGAGCTCATGTTTTGTCCACACTGTATCTCTCCAGGTTAATCATGCCCTGTGTGCAGCTGCTTCTCATCAACATGCACTGGGTTCAGACTGTGTGGGGCAGCATACTGAACATTCTCATCAGCCCCTTCTTTACCAGTATTGGAAAGTGCTGCGGTCGAATCACCATCCACCTGGCAAAAGATGAAGACAGATAAAAAAAAAAAAAAAACACACTGTGTGTAAATGTTTGGTTAAAACATAGAAAAAGCAAGTTTCATACTAATTCCATACAGGTAAATTATAATCTGCATTATAATTGTGTGTGCTTATTTTGTATTATTGCTCAATTTGTCCCTTTTGTGATGATGATGATGCATACAGCTAACTCGAAGCCAGGGCAGGAACAAGCATGTGTTGATAGAATATGAGGGGTAAATGGTACTAAAACTATCTAATGCACAATTACAGAGAAAAATAGAAAGCGAATATGTACAGTATAAACCATTGCAATTAAATCACAAAAGTATCTACTGTACCTATAAACCCAGAGATTCTTGCGTGTAAAGCAACACAGACCAACAAGCATTCGGCGATACTGAAAACAGTCTCTGGATGAACAAGTGTGTATATGTAAGAAAGGCTAAATGATTGCATTAATAATATTAATATGGATGTCATAGCATCGTAGTTGAATGAAATCACATTAATGAATTTCAATAAATGATTTGTCTTTCTTTGATTGTAATATACTATTCTGTTTTTTACGAGGATTTAATGAAACAAAAGATCCAGTGACAACTTACTGCTCTCAGGAAGTATGTAAGAATATTACTTTAAAATGTATATTAAAAATATTATTATTAAATAATAAAAAGCATTTTGTATGGGTCAAGTAACACACCCATCACTGTTTATTAAACTAACTCGAGTTACTGATACCCACTCTTACCATTACATTCTATATGGCTATAAATATAGGTCTGAGATCCCAGTATTTCCCGTCTACATTAAATGAAAGACAGGAGCCGGTGCAGTCTCAGCTGATTGCATTGCCACCCATAGAGGCAGAGGTATGTCCACTCTGACTCTCTGCTGAGCTATTTCTGTCCCTCTGCCTCCATTCCTAACTAGCCTCTACACTCTCCATTGCCACGCCAAGAATACTCCTCTAATTGGGTTGGCTCTCGATCACATGCACTCGGATCCCATTCCACCCCTCCCTCCTCGTCCCTGTCTCTGCCACCAGGGAGACGGAGCAAAAAATGCCAATCCACGCTCCTGTTCTTACACCCCACTGATTGAGATAAATAGACACAGAGAACTGGGGGTGCTGTAAGACCTGGAACCAGTTTTATAGTCACCTACTCATCTTCCCCCTCTTTTTGGCAGTACCATGCTGTACGCGTTTGTTTATGCGACCTGCCTGCTGATATAGAAAGCTATGACTGATAGCAACAACTGCACAGCTTAAGGAAGACTGAATCAGAGTTTATATTGGGAGACTATTAGATGATATGCATTGCTAAAGTCAGAAATATCAGAAATAAGAGGCTCAGGACCCGCCTTGTGTGATCTCTCTCTATTGTGCAAGACTGTGAAACATTTAAATTACATAACCATTTTAATGTTATGATTGTGATTATGAAAGCAAACATGTTCATTAAAATATAATAATGTATATTTAAATGTTTCTCCTTCCGAGTCCCAACAAATGAAATTACATTTTCTTTAATGTCCACTCAACTGCAAAGAAACATTAGCATTTGCAAATATATTTAGCATGCAATATAGGTAAGTCTCTCCTAACAAGTGACATTGAGTATAATTTCTGTTTTGCAATTTAGCTTTAAACACAAACAAAAATGTTTTCTTTTCCAAATAAAGTTCAGCATTAGGACGCAAAACACTGTGTCCCAACAGAAGCCAGAGCAGGAGGGTGTGTTTGTGCTTACTGCCTCACTCTGTGGTGGAAGTTCGTGCCACTGTGTAAACTCTGCCCAGTTCGCCCCACAACCCTATGTGAAATGTGACACAACGCTGGGTTCTCCTTTAAGGCATGCCTTTTCTGTCTGTGTGCATTACATTGTGTGTGTGTGTGTGTGTGTGTGTGTGTGTGTGTGTGTGTGTGTACACTGCCTGTGTGTGTGTTTGGGTGCCTATGTGTGTGCAGGGCGGGGGTCAGGCCTCCATTTTTACCAGGAGGTCTGCAGCAGCTGTCCACTGGCATGCAAGAGGGAGCGCCACAGTGGTGATACAGGGGTTCAGAAGTGAACCGAGGCAGCTCCGTGCAGATTGATCCAGGAAGATTTACCCTCACCATCTTCGGCCCATCAAGGACCTGCAGCTCTATCATGGCGGATCAGTACCAGTACAACACCAACACCAACGAGGAGAAGATTGTGAAGGATAGCCACACCAAGGAGATTGATTTAATTAACAGAGATCCCAAGCAGATCAATGAGGACGTGGTGAAGGTTTGTGCAGCATGGAGACAATACCCTGTCACAGAGAGGATTAAGAACATAACCCCTGCCTTGGCATGTGTGGAAGCATAGGCAGCAAATGAATAAAGTGGTTAGCAAGAACAAAGACAGGAGTACAGGTTATGATACTGTCTGGAAAATCCTTAAATAGAACAAGAGCTTTTCCTGTTGCCTGTGCAGAGCCCAAAGTTTATTTTGGGAATGGGGTAGAAGAGCGTGAAACTGATACAGTATGCAGTATGTACGCCGTGATTTATTTTGGTTTGACTACTGTTTATCCTGTGATTGTTGCCATGTTATCACCACAAAATATTTTCTGTAAGGACAGGACTGAATATACATTTAGATTTTATTTTGTCTGATTGGAAGGGGTTTATGTAAACATGGTCAATGACAGAAGCATATGTTTAGTGTCTGCATTGCTTAGTTTGGAATCATTTACATGTCTGCTGATGTCTGTTTTAAACTGAAAGGTTTGTTAACCTTAATCCCAATAGTCTGGTCAAGGAGTTGAGTTATAGTTTAGCATTTACATTTATAATTTATGCAGTCATTTTCTGCAAACATAATTGTTTTTTTCTTACCTTTAAAATAAAGTAATATCTATTAAAACACTTTCCCTCGCAGGGAATCTTAACTTCTGAGTAATGACATATACCAGCTTTGGGTGTCCGTCTATTATTTCTGAAGAACACTGGTTGTTCTTTTTCTGAATTTGACACCAACAATCCCTCTAGGGGCTAAAAGAGACCACCATGCAGAGAAAATATAAAACAGTGCATGTCCAGCCATTCATTCAGAGGATGATCTCAGGCTGCTGTCTCTATGGGAAATGGACAGTGACTCGTAACTGATCTTATCCAGTGATCTGGAAGAAAAGAGAAGGTTTTAGATGTGCAGTGCATCTGCCTTTCATGATTAAGTTAATCAGCAATTTATATCTGAGTCTCAGCTTAGAATGTGACAGCGCTTTTCCAAAGGACCAGGTGACACATACTGAAAACTGAAAACAGATTAGACCATTGCACAGTTGCTCTAATGCATTTTACATGAGGTGAAACTTGGTTACTAAGAAATGTGTTGGAATAGAACTTTTAAAATGATTTGGACCTAGCATTAAAAGCCAAGCCATAACTGTTATTAATTTTGACTGTATGCCACAACATAAGGTTTTTTCCTATGATGTTACAACACATAAGCTAATTGGTTTCTCTGCATAAATTTGACCCTTTACAACCTTATTCTTTACACTTATTATTGGCATGTGCATAACAGTGGTGTGCATTTAGGTGTGCTCTTTTAAATTTCTTTAGGTGGACTTTGAGGATGTCATTGCAGAGCCTGATGGTACACACAGTCTGGATGGGGTGTGGAAGCTCAGCTACACCACCTTTACTGTGTCCAAGTACTGGTGCTACCGCATCTTGTCTGCTGTCTTCGGTATCCCTGTTGCTCTGCTGTGGGGCTTCCTGTTCGCATGCATCTCCTTCTGCCATATCTGGGCCGTGGTTCCCTGCATCAAGAGCTGTCTGATTGAGTCGCAGTGCATCAGCCGCATCTACTCTCTCTGCATCCAGACCTTCTGTGATCCCTTCTTTGAAGCCCTGGGAAAGATCTTCAGCAGTGTGCGTGTTGCACTGCGTAAAGAAGTCTAAGAACTCACACAGTAGTGTTTATAGTATGATCGGATGAAGTGTGGTATCTTTTTATACACCAGAAGATCAGTCCTGGCATTTTGCTTACTTCCTGATACTCCTCCTCCTCCCTTCATAACATGCTCTTCCCTGCTTACCCATCCTCAAGCTCTCAGTACTGAGTCCTGACATGCCCGGTGTGCCACCAGAAGCTCCGTGACAGCTGCAGCAGGCAGCGTGGTTCTGTGACAGCTCTGGCACACTGGAGGGCTCAGTGCTCTTCACTGAGGGAGAAGATGGCCGCTTGCCATGAGGAGGATGTGTCTGCCCTCATTTATTTGTATCACAGAAGCTACTCATTCACAACAAATGAAATGACCTCCCCACAATTGCTGCACCTGTGGACAATGCTGCCTGTATGCATTACATTTGGCCATTTTTAAAAGTTATATTGATGCTGTATATTGCTGTGTCTGGTATTGTTAAACTTTATATTGTTTTAATTGGATTTGACAATCATGTATGTAACCTTATTTTAAAAGCTCTAACAAAAAGAATTGAATGGAACGTTTTTTTTCTCTACATATTTATTTGGTAATTAGTGATGACATAGTAACTAACAGAGTATTTTTCTGACTTGCAGATGCAAGGAATATGTTTGGAACCAACCATGCAGATAATCTACTTCCTTTTATCAAAGTGTGATGAGTGGAATATTAAACCTACTTACTATTGCACTTTTCAAGTAAGCAAGTATGTGTAAACAAGTATGGACCTACCTACTAATGGAGTAAAGTAAAAACCTCTGTATGAGACCCATTGTAATGTTCCACCGTGTTATTTTGATTATTTAGAAAAGTATAATACATTTGCTGCTATTGTGTACCTGCAGTGAAGAAAATGTAATTACATATACAGCACATGGGGTGAAACTAATTTAAAGACACTTGATGAAACATTATAATAAGTATATTGCACCATGGTGTATTATTTCAATTTATTCAGAGAGTCTTAAGAAAAACATTTTTAAGGTTCACCAAACACTTAACCGTATTTCAGTGATATCTCTTTTGCCAATTCAGTGGAAGCAGTGACCTGGGAGCTATGACCCACTAGAGGTTGCTGTTGTGTGTGTTTCTCTTTTGTGTCTGAGATTCATAATTGATGATTCAGTGTCACCACACCCTTCTTTGTTCATAACCTCAGTGTGTTTCTTTCTGGATGACTCATTCTAGTCCTCTATTGTGCTGGAAAATGCACAGTTAGAATTTATATAAGCAGAAACAGCACACTGTGTTCAAAGTATTATTCTGATTAATGAACTGTATTAACCAGTGTAATTAAGGAGAAAATTTTGCCAAAACCTATAAAGAGACATTAAATATGCAGAATAAAAATACAACCAAAGTACAGCAAGTTCTCCACAAATACAGTTCTCATGTACTCTGTTGAGTATTTAGTGCCAATTGTTGCCTTGAAAAATGTATGTTTTTATAGAATTTCTCCTGTTATAATATTTTCTATTGGTGTGTTGGTTATCCTACGGAATGTCACATTATCAAGGTTATAAGAGAAGTAAACCCCTCCTAAATACTGTATAATCGTAAATATTACTTAAAAATTATAACGTTGGCACATTAATTAATACTGTAATCCACATAATAATAACATTAAAGCAACACCTGTGCAGTGTACAGTAATGCAGTTAAATATTTCTGCAATAACTAACTAGCTTGTTGAGGCTGTAGTTTGAGGTGTTGTGCTTTTTAATCGTAAGTACAGTGTAAGTGCGCACAACCGAATGTCATGATGAGCTGAAAGCTGAATCTGTCTTACAATTCAATTCAATTCAATTCAATTCAATTTTATTTATAGTGTCAAATCACAACAGGAGTTATCTCAGGACACTTTACAGATAGAGTAGGTCTAGACCACACTCTACAATTTACAAAGACCCAACATTTACCCATGAGCAAGCATTACAGTGTCTCATCAAAAATTTAACATTATAAACTTCACAAGAGCAGTATTTGTTTCATAGATATTTTGTTGGATTGTTTTTATTGTGCAACTTTTGCTTTTATTCAGGTCAGTCCTCATTATTGACAATGATAATCAATGTGCTGTAATAGATGGCTCACATACTTTAAACTTTTACATTAAATATAAACACAACTGACTAAACAACAGCATCACGCTTAAATAGCTTTGCAACAAAAAATGCTAGAGGAAATCCATGGCCACAGTTCACCTTTATTGTCACTTCCTGCAGGATATTGCACCATGTCATGCAACGATTGTTGCCCCAAGACACCTCCAGTAATGTGAGTCACTTGAGGTCACTCCAGTGCCCAAAATGCATTTTGGGGTTGAGACTGAACAGGAAAGTCAAAGTTTCAATGTGCTGCCAAAAAGTTGCAGGACCTCAGTGATGTAATTGATTTGGCGTCGATAAACATCCCTCTGGAAGATTTCCAGCAACCTTGTAAAGGATTTTAGGAGGCAATAGGAGCTCTAATGAGCATCAGCTAGGTGTAAATAATATACTGTATGTCATTCATTTGTGCTTCTTTCACTCTTTTTTTTTTATTTTTCAAGCCTTTTTTAAATCTTACCAGTGACAGCCATGACATCGTACAGCTAACAATATCTCAAGTACCAGTTTACATGTATCATACATGAACATTTGTAGAGCAAATGTAGCAAAATGAACAACATTGTACACAGTATTTATAACAGGGGAGCAATTTCATTATATCACAGACAAACAAGATCCACAAGCTTTGCTGGTGACAACAACTGAATCAATAGCATGGTTGGTCAAGGTTGACAGTGCATAAACATATTCTTTTTTCCTTTACTTTCTCTGCACTGCACTGCAAATATGTAAATATATAATGTACATCTCAAACAAGAATAACATAAAAACAAACGATTGCTCAGCTTGGTCCATGATTGTCTCGTACATCTTTATGAATAAAACGTTGCACCCTTAATAAAATTCTGTACATTTTTCTATTTCACAATTCCATTTCCACTTTATACTGTAAAGCATTGTGAATAAAATAATTAAAGGTGGAGTCAGCGATTCTAATCCAATACATTTCCTTCAAATTCAGCGAATATCTTCTCACGGTACGCTAGCTGTCCGTTTTGTATGTGCACTGAAAAAAAAACTGGTGTTTGTACACAGCCCTGGCTCTGTAAATGGGAAACAAACAAAGGGGGTTTGGACCGAGCCACACGACACTGTTGCTCGTCCACAAGACAGGGGAAAGGCTATGGGTGTAAAAAGTAGGGATGGGGAAAGTCGTTCTTTTCAGTGTACTGATTCACTAGGATCAGCTTGACCTAAGCTCCAACTGTAATAGTCCCACTCACTGAACTGAACGTTCAGCTGGTGAACTGAGAACAGAGTTAGTCATGTAACGTTTGCAAACTTAAAGCTGAAGTCCTTATACCCTATTATGTACAACATGTATATTTTTATGACACCTAATCATTTAATAAAATATCTAGGTATTCATACTACTTCCTACTTCAAGAGACATGAGAGAGGTAAAAACAGCAATCTTTGTATAGTCGGCATAAGCACATCAAACCAGGGTTTACATTACACACTTTTTTTGACGGCCAATTTAGCCGTTAATATTCCAGAATATTCTAGTACATACAGTATGTTTTAAATAGCCATATAATAGCCTACATTTAAACAGCAATAAAACACAAGAGCTATTCACGTTATTTGTAATAATTAATGTACAGAACAAGCTTATGCATTCATAAGGGCATGGAGAGAAAATATGAACAGAGACACCGACCTTGTGTCAAACCACCACTGCAGAATTATGAGCGACACATAATCAATTTCCTCTGTTCTTGTGTTTCACTGTAAAATATATAAATCTAAGAGTAGCCTATTATTGTGTTGGTAGAGCGGATCTCGGTGGCGCATACTAGACCAGTTTTTATGATTTATTATGTATTTATGCTGCTGTACCATGCCTTGTCGAACTTTAATAAATGAAACTAAAACTGAACGTTGTCTGTACCTCTTACGCACGGGCACAAATTAGGCTGTACAGTTCCGGTCAATCAGCCTCAGTGTTCTTCTAATCTGTGAAATCTGCCGGCTAACGGAAATCCCGCATCAAATTATCACATATTATTATTTTTCGAAAGTATCCCTGTTTTCTTGATGGATTACCAAGCCTTGGGATGGATTATAATAACAAGGACTGCTCGTTGTAACAGCTGAATGGTGCAGCTGAATGTATATATTAGCAACCCGTCCCCAATCAGCTGTGTATTTGCTGTCTTGAACACACGGCATTCCTCCTGTGAACAAATTACTTGAATCAGTCACTTAGTGAGTCCCTGCACGTTGACAGCGCCGGAGGTGGGCCCAAGCCTGGAGCTCTGCAGCGTGATGCTATTGACTGACAGAGCTCAACTGAACTGAGATATGAACGGATATATATATATATATATATAAAAATATATATGTATATATATATATATATATATATATATATATATATATATATATATATATATATATATATATATATATATATATATATATATATAAAATATAAAGAGAGAGGCAGTGGGAGCGAGAGGGTCAGTAAATCTGGCACATGCATAACAATCTAAAGGAGGTATTTGTTTGGGTGTTGAGTTCCAATCAACAATCTTTCTCCAGAAATGCTGACTCCACCTTTAAGACTTTTGTCTTTTTCTTTCAGGGCTCAGGGCGAGAGGTATCTGAAGGAGTAGAACAGCTAGTTTATGGGCGTCGGCATGTGGTGAAAGGCAGGGTGGACGAGAGAGAGAGAGAGAGAGAGAGAGAGAGAGAGAGAGAGAGAGAGAGAAGGGAAGAGAGGGTGGGTGCTTATGTTGTGGAAGTCTGTGTGATGCTCCTCTGACTGCTAGTGCTCTTAATGGCAAAGGTTGAGGAGTTGCTCTTGTGACTGGAGTCAAAGTCACGCTCACAGTGGCACTGGGATGACTTGAGGTAGCGAGTGGAACAGCACAAAAAGTTCTGCCTAAGATCCTGGAACAGATGTCCGGCGAAGCACATGTAGATCCAGGGGTTACAGCAGCTATTGAGGCTGGCCAGCAGCATGGAGATGATGAAGGGCATGGCTGCAGGAGATGAGAGACAGAGAGAGAGAGAGAGAGAGAGAGAGAGAGAGAGAGAGAGAGAGAGAGAGAGAGAGAGAGAGAGAGAGATAAAAGTTACTGTGCCATGACAACAAAAAGTAACCAGAAGCTTGTTTTCTCTGTGAAAGTTTTAATTCAAAAGTAGTGGTTTAGTAGCTGGCTGAAAGTTTGTATTATTGTTTTATAATTTTCCATGAATTGAAATGAATTACATTTTGGAATAAATATGCATAGTCCCCAGAGGATGAATCTCAATAACTCTGGTAATCACTGGACTTTTGATCTAGTGCCAACATGAGGTTGACATTTGTGGTTTGTGAGCAAAATGTCACGAAATTGCTTGGACATTTGGTACAGAACTTCATGCCCAGCCTTAGGATTTTCTTAAATTATCAGGTCACTGTTTTACCTGACATCAGCTCAGCATGCTAACATGCAGTTAGTATACAGGCTAATGGCCCTGACACACCAACCCAATAATCGTCCGTCAGACAGTCTGGCGAGGTCAGTGACTCAAGTCTGTTCGGTGTGTTCCGTGCCGTCGTCCGTTGGAGGAGCTGTCGGCCTTTATTTTGGACGACCTGACTTGCTGGTTCGGAGGGCGGGCAGTCGGACTCAATGAACAGTCTGATTGGTGGAGTGCTAACCCGGAAATGACGAGCGGGATAAGCATGACTAAGCCTCTAAAAATCGGACGAAAATCTTTTAAACTGACCTTTGTCGATCTGAAATGAAGACATATTCAGCAACTGCATGGCCTATTCTGCATGGCGAATTTTACGACACTTGCTGTTCAAGAGTGAGAAATAAACCGCAAATAATTTAAATGGTGACCTGTCAAACAAGCAAGAAAGAACAGTGGCAATATATCATGGCAAGTAACCTGTAGTGGCACAGAGGATGACATTTACATGTTGCCTGCACCATCCAACTGACATTTGGCAAATGAAGTTCTGATGCATGTAATTGGCCCGTATCCCGTATTTAACCTCTTCATGCGAATTGCTAATTGGTCTGTGCTCCTACTATTCTCACATTGTTAATGACTGAGCTCAAACAAAATTGTTCGGCATAAATTATTTCTATAAGATCACAAAAGTCGCAAGCATGATTATTAAGAATTGACTATTAACCATATAAGGATTTGATTTATGAGATGACAACATGAGTTTGAGTGTAGATCATTCAATTACCCTTTGTGTCATAGGTTTAATAATCTACTTTTGGGTAAGCAGTGCTGCTTTGTAATCCTTCAGATGTACAAATGAAAAAAGCAGAAAAATGTAGCAACTATATTTGAACCTGAACTAGAGAATGCTAATTTATGAAACAGTCTACAAACTCTGGAAGCAAGAATGTGAACATGTGAATTTACCAGCTGATATGACACACTGGTACTACAAACTTTGTGAGCCATGCATCAACCTGCTCTACAGACTATAATGCGGCTGACATGGATGGAGTAATACGCTTCATTGGAGACAGTGCAAAAGACCAACTGGTGGTTATCAAGCATTCTTATCAGGGTGGATGAGAACAGGGCATGGATCTAATTTGAATAATATGGGGAACTATCAAGAAAGAGTCTTCAATGATTTATCTCACAGTGCCTTTCATCAGAGAAGGATGAATCACACAGCAAATGAAAAGGCGGAATGATTATCCCCATGGGTGGTACATCTGTCTGACTGTCATTGGGCCAGCCCAAAAGCCTCTTTAGCAGGCCATTAATGAGAACACTTAGTGCTGAATCTTGTTCCCTGAAGGTAAATAAGCATTGCAGTAATCTCATTTTCATTAAGTGATATGTATGAGTAAAATTGCTTTGAGAGGTCTTTCTGTACCTATGACACTGCCTTGC
The DNA here is from genome assembly GCF_008315115.2 of Sander lucioperca. Lineage (NCBI taxonomy): Eukaryota > Metazoa > Chordata > Actinopteri > Perciformes > Percidae > Sander > Sander lucioperca. The sequence continues at coordinate 2,405,343 of NC_050178.1, forward strand.
TTTTTCTGACTGCTTGTAAAAACACTATATAAGAACTGACTTTTATAATTAAAAAAAGTAACACTTGGACACCTTGCTTTGTGTCCATCAAGCACTTCATGCTAATCAATAGCACAGAGTGTGAGTCAGTGTCCGGGGGCACCAGGCTCAGCAGGGGGAGGTGCTTGTGTTCACCGATTGTTTTGGGAGCTTGCGTTAGTGTCTGAGTCAGGGTTTAACCTTCAGGTGTTTTTGTCCTCTACATAATCTAGTCGGCTGTCCAATGTGATACCACATTGATGATGTCACAAAGCTTAGAAGAATGGGACATTTACATTTCCAAAAACCGTGTTGATAAGCCATAATGTGGGTACTAATGGTAAACCTATCTGTGAAATGTCCCGGCTTCTTCACAGTAAATCTGTGCAGTTTTGGTAGACGTTTGGGGGATGAAGCAATGTGGCTCTTTGTTAATGCATCTAAAAAAAATACACTGATTGGCTTGATTGACATTGTATCTAGGGGTCAGAATTTCCTACAATGTGTATCCACACCACTGGTCCAATTTTTTTGGCTGAAGCAACAGTTCAACATTTTGGAAAAATACACTTCAAATTGACACCACTCTCACATCTGTACAGTAAATATGATTCTACAACACTAACTACAATTAACAACAATTAACTATGACATCTTAATAACCTGATGTTTTCTGAAACTGGTTTGTTTACATTATGCATGTTTGAAACAGGTTTGCGATGTAGAGGTTCTTCCCCTAGTAGCCTAACAGCTTTCTGTTCTAAGCTGTGTGGTCTGGGCTCACTTTGCTGACTATGACTCTAATGGACACTTTATCTGCACACACAGGTGACATTCCAGCCTATCTTTTGTACACAAACACTAGCATGTGTCTGCCAATTCTGGCCTTTCTGAACACTGTTCACGTGGATGACAGCCATCAGACATCAGCCTCCTCCCTGCACTGAGCTCTGCAACAGAAAATGAATGAAATACTTCCTTTTCCATTTCATCTTTTTGTTGCTCTTTTTATGGCTGCTGTTACTATGAATGTCGCTGTGAGGTGCAGCATTGAAGCCAATTATAGCAGTATACCTCCTCAGTGTTGAAGAACTGGATGACAGCCAAGTGTATTGTGCAACTGTTGAGCTCCAAAGTGTAAAAAGCTAGTATGAACAACGCAGCTTGAGGAGGATGACAGGAATCACACAACCAGTCATTTGGAACCTTGTACATAAACCCACAGAAGCAGAAGAAAAGACTCAAGCCTGAAACACCAAAGTCGGTTAACTCCCTACAAGAAACTTCCTAATACTATTGTCTTATGTTTAGCACATGTGCAGTTTATTTTATTTTACTCTGTTTTTGTAAAAAAATGTTTTGCTTTTTCTATAAGGAAATACCAGAACAGTAAAGTTATAAGAGGTGGAAACTGCTTGGAAAACAAGTTTTGTATTGTCTTTGTGGAGATGCATACATATTATTTTGCAAAGTCTTTATATTAATGATAGCTCTAATTAGATTTACTCTTCGCTTTTCCAGAACACAAATGCCCTTAGATCACATTGACAAACTATAGCCCCTTTCAGATTATACACATCTGTGTACCTTATATTTCGTAAATGTAATGGAATTATGGAAGGAACAGATGGACAGTGCAAATACATTGTGAAGTCAAAATGACATATTAAATCTTTTGTCTTTTGTTTGTTTTGTTGTCATATGGGTGTGGCCATTGTCCAGCGGATCGATGAATATAGGGACCTACAGTAGACGGCTGCTTTAGTGGCCTATTGTGGTTAAATGTTAACGACGCACTCCAACGTGACCCACAGGCACAAATAAAGGCTGCTTGGTGGCGCACACTAATGTGTTTAATGATTAGCCATCAGTCGGTCTCAGCAGCGAGATGAGGGTCAGAGGAAACTTGGTAAATTATGTGTGTAGGTTTCGCACTTTAAAGGACTTATCACCAGTTGTTCTTACCACACAACAGGTGTAGGCTATCATACAGTAGGCCTTTAATCTAAGAAGTTCACATATAAGACAAACAAATAGGTATGTTTTTCCAGCTCTGCATTCCTGATGTAGCCCTAAACAAACCATTAACAGCATCAGACAATATTAGATTAACAAGTAAGGTTAACTAGTTGTCTAGTGTAAGTAGGCCTATATGTCAATTTGGAAATGACAGCATGTTCTAATGTGTTTCACAAGGGTGTATATGCAATTCCAAGTTTTTATGTTTTTAGCAGACAGATTGAATAGTTCAACATTTTTTCTACATTTATGTTTTGGGTTTTTGTTTTGTCCTATAGGGTCAAACCACCTGCACTGATCAACCAGCGCTTCAGCTCAGTCACTCAACTCTCCGCACCGCACCATGGGCTGCGCGTTATTTAGCCAAAACAGCAGAACCACGAGTCTGCCACATAACCCCAGTGCCTGAACTATCTGCATGAGGAAAACAGAACAAACACATCTCAGAAAGATGTTTTTGTTGTCCCTGTTTGCTCCAACTGGATAAAGGGCTGGCACCCTCGTGCGTAAAGAGCACTGATGGGCACAGCAAGAGGGATGCGGCAGTTATAAATCTCTATTAATTTCCACTGGGCAATGTTGCAAATGTGCAAAAAGGATGTTAAAAGATGAGTAGAGGGTAAGTGTTTCAAAATGTGTCAGATGCGTAGCGACATTAATGAGTAAGCTACGGCAGCGTTTGCGCAGCATTAGCGCGCATTCGGTATGATATCCAACTTTAAAATTCAACCTACCCTCACGGGGCGCTGCTGGATCCCACGCAGACCACATTTGGACAGAGAAAAATGGGGTCCAACAGACGATATAGGCCAAGACGATCACAAAAGTCATTTTCACTGTGGTTATCTTCGCCTTGGAGATGAGCTTAACGCTGCTCACGCGGGCCAGTGTGTTGCATTTGGATGCTTTGGGTGTCAGGCTTATACACTGCTCCCGCCTGGTTTTCAGTTTAAAGTTTTGCCATATTTTGAAGCTTATTAACCCGTAGCAAATGCTCAGTATCGCCACTGGAATGATATATATAGTGAGACTGATCCATGTGATGTAAGCTTTGGCTCCCCAAGGCTTCACGAAGTCGCCCCAGCAGTCATACACTCCTGATCCGGGCGAGCCAACCTCGATCAGGGAGAAAATAAACATCTGCGGGATACTGAAGAGCAGGCTCAGTACCCAGGAAAAGATGACATAAAAACGGTCTTTTACTCTGTGTAAAGAACGAAGAGGCTGACAAATTGCCAAACACCTGTCTACGGACATCAAAACTAACATATAAGTGGAGGCAAACATTCCAACGACCTGTAGGTATTTCACCAACCTGCACAAAATGTCCGGTCCATAGAACCGAAATGTAATGTCCCAGATAAGTTGAGGGAGAACTTGAAATATCGCCACAACTAAATCGGCGATGCTCAGGTGCTTCATGAAGTAGTACATGCGGGACTGGCTGTGCTTGGTTGTGTGGATGGCCAGCAGGACGCACAGGTTCCCCGCAAGCGCCAGAAACAGCACCAGGGCGAGCACAGTCACCTCTACCTTCGCCACCTCTTCATTCCGCTTCAGAGGGTTCGTCTGATTCAACAAACCGGTCCCGTTAACGAGACTTGGGTTCTGCCAGGATTCGTTAACTTGCCAAAATTCACTTTCATTTGAAATACTCTCCATTGCCGCAGCCTTGTCCTCTGCAGATGCGTCAGGGTTGTGCAGTCATGGAAGGGTGAGGTATGATGAGGCTCAAAAAAATGCTCATTAAGTGATAAACAAGGATTGGTTGAACATCAATCTCCCAGGCTTTCTAAAAACTGAAGACGCTTGAAAACATTTCCACATGTAATATGAGATATTTAACAAAATGTGTGCGCCAAAAGAAAAGTAAACTTAATGTGCAGAAATCTCAAATGTGGACCTACTGTACAAGACAGCAAAGGGTCTAAAACACGTTAGTATATAGGTTATTCTCCAAAACCAAAATCCAAAGAATTATCAGTTTATGGTCGAGCAAAATATAGGCCTATATATATATATATATTTACTTTAAAAATCAAAATGAAACTCTGGAAATTAAAGTATTACGAGAAAAAAATGCAGCAGAAATTATAAGCTCCAACATCTTCTCTGGTAAGAATCGGAATGGCCAGCACGCAGCACTCAAGCCCCTGTTATACCTGTCCCTGGTTCAGTGATAACAGTGAATTACCCATCACCGCCACAAGGCAGCGATGTGAGCCGGTCATCAGTCCCCTGCTCTGTTATAATACATCCATGGCTCGGAGCTCCAAACCTCTTCAGAGCATGAACCCCCAGATACGCTCTGTATCAGGGACCTTATTGTGTCAGTGTGTGACTTTAGTGTGGAAAGCTGTATGCTTTTTCAGGAGAGACACTGAAAGCTCTGCACACAGGAGGTGCTGTCAACATGTTTTTATTGTCCATATCAAAAGGTATCTTAGACTTCATTCATGACTTGGTTGCTTTAAGCTTTGGGGAAACCTTGTTGTTGTTGCTGCTGCTGTTGCTTTTGCATTTATTGTTGTTGTACTGAGAATTCAAGCAAACAGTCCAAGATGACATAATTAACATTTGATTTTTAGTTTAAACCCAAGAAAGCCTCTGTGTTATTCTGTTTACTCAATATATTGGTGGTCATCAGGTTATTATAAAGGACAACAAGTGGCAATGAGTACCTAACCCTCATGGGGAACAACATAAGCTGTTGAAATTTTACTGCCAATGTAGTGCGACGCCCATGTTAATGTCCATGTGCTACATTCCAGCAATTCCTCTGAACACACATTTCTTCCTTCTTCCCATTTGTGTTGCCAAGTGCAATGCTGCATTGGAATATAGGGACTAAAATAATGAAGGTGAATATTATTACCTAAATATTTAGAAAAATGCTGCATTATATGATTTATTAAACACAGTTACACTAATGCAGTCAGGAGTACCGACAAGTGAGATTTGTCTGCTACTGTGCAGCTCTTTAAATTTCCAGCAGTTGCAAACCCTGTTGGAAAAGGCCTCTGGTCCTATACCTACGCCAGAGAGTTATTCCCCATTTTTGTGGTTGTGGCCAGGTTTGGAAAATGGCAGATCCACTGGAATATCAAAGCAGTAAAGACTGAAGATGCTTTATCGCTGACTGGAAATTAAAAGGACAAGGAAAAGGGAATAATGATGACACATTAAATATAATGCCGTGACTTGTGTGAATTTGTAATGAAAACATTTAATGACCTCACATGAAATGAGCCAGCATGTGCAGAGTGAAACTGGGTATAGTCTGGGTACAGCTGGAACATTGCAGAAAGTAATTAGTGGATTGATGAGTGCTCGCCATTTCGTGAAAGTCGTGGATGTGGAATAAAGCAATGTATTTTCCATGGTTTCATGACCCATGAAAAAAAAGAGCCAGTCCGTGCTGCAAAGCTTTGAGGGGGTTTTGCTGGGACCATTTGATTACAAGGTAAGACACAATGTGCAAGATGGGGTTATTGTTAGAAATAAGCTGTGTCCTACTTATGGTGCTGGATCCTCCAAAGTCTGCATTTTCAGACTAAATATATCAAAACAAGTTGGCAAGGTCTGTCCCATTTCAAATAGAAATGTAGCCGAGTATTACTGTACAGTGTAAATCTGGAGCACACAACCTGTACAATGTTTACTTTGCAGCCCTCCACGGCATGCATTGTTTAATGGAACACATGGAGTTCTCCATCAACTCGTAAAGTCCAGAATTATCAGGTGACCACGTCATGTTAGCCCAGGTGGTCAGTCACTGGTTAATACAGTACATGCTGTAACAAACTACACCATGAAAAAGCTACAGCATTTCACTCAGTGAGGAACCTTCCTAATCAAATAAGACTATTGGACTGCAGCCCGGAACACTCGGTTTTGGATCACTTTATAGTCTAATGTGATCCAAAAAGGAGTGTTAGACTCTCTCATTTGGGGAGGAGGAACAGAACCATATCCTCTGAAATTGGAGATATAGGGTCAGTTTGGAGTGCAATTTATCTAATAATGGGGTTAGCAAAAACGTCACACAGTCCAAATGACGTGCTGCTGATGGATGCAACTGCATGAGAGCCATTGACAATTCAAGAGGTAGGTAAACAGCATGAGGTCAGGCTTAAAGTTGTCTGCTGACGGATTAAAAGGATAGAAGGCTGCGACAGCAGAAGCCAAGTGGACTTGAATGCTAAAGTTGAGACGAGTGTGCTAAAGAGATTCTTCTTGACACAAAGAGATCAAATCAAGATGACAAGGCTGCAGGTTATTTGCAGTGTGTCAACTGTCATGAAAATAGAGTGAAAGTAAGAAAGACTGCAGATGGAAAAAATGACGCTCTAGGATTTCCTGATATTAATGACATTGCTGGAGAAAATCTTCAGAAAATATTGAGGGGATTTATATAATGTCAGGCCCACTTCAGAGTGATGAGGGAGAAGATGGTTAATTTTGCAGACATTCAAAATGACTCCAGTGAACATCATACATAGTAGTTAAACTCAATTTTATTTTACATTGTATAATATTACTTATACCACACTAACGATACTATATTAATACTAATTCATGCATGACTTCATGCATGAAAAAGCATGAATTCATGTAGTACTTCATGAACTATCAGTAATGTACAAGGATTAATAGTATATCATGCATGACTTAATGCAGGAACAATACGTTTATTAATGCATTAGTTAATGTATTTCAATCATCATGATATCTGATTTATTAATGATGTTCATGTCTTCTTCATTGGTAAATCTGTAGTTAGTGACAGGCTAAAAAACGGAATTGTAGTGTTGTAATCATGATTAAGTAAACGTTACTTTGTTTGTGGCCCTTCAAATAAAGTGCTGACCTGGTCCATCTCTAACATTGATGAATAAGATATGGTTAATAGTGGCATAAGATTTTATGTATTAAGAATTAAAGGAGTGGATTGGCAAAATGATACTGAGGTCACTACATTTACACAAAATGCAGTATACTGCAAATGCATTTTTATAGTTGCTTTATTCTCAACAACATAATCAGTAATGCCTAAGAACAATGCTCACCCAAGTAGGATATTTATGAATTTTACTTTTTACTAAATATTTTCCCTTTGTTCTCCAGCCATGGAAACCTGTGCAGCATTTTTTTATCCCACCCAACCCCCACCCCTGACAGAGTCCAGTTGCTCAGCAGTTCTCTGTGCCATTCCCACAGATATTTGGCTTTCAGTTGACAGATCTAATTAGAGACAAGGTTCAGGCCCAAGCTCTTGATGAAGTATGATATAAGGGATCTGCACACTAATACTTTCAGCTCCTGCTCCTTATATAATCACTCAATACATGAGGTTCTCAGCCTACCATTTTCCTCTGGGTGATCTTGTGTCATGAGACGCATGTAAAAAGTAGACCAACACAGTAGGGTGCAGAGGAATGCTGTCACTCCTGGCTCAGTGGGTGCATGATATATTCTGTGTGCTAACATCACGTAAAGTACTACGATGAGCCATTAGCCTCATAAAGGAGAGGGTGTTGGAGATTTCTGAGATTACAGGCACGTTTCAGAGGCTTGTAAGATTGAAGCGAGTGTACACAAGCTAAAATTAAGTCATACATCACACCAGCTTGAGATATATCTCACTCAAGCATATAGTTGTAACTTGCAAATGTGTCAAACAATATTGCACGCAGAGTTCTTCAGTCAGGCCTCACTTCTGAGAGAATGCCCTACTTCATTACAGGAGATTCCTGAGTTTCTGTTTGGGCTTTATTTTTAAGTCAGGATCTAAGACATCAGCTTCCAAAACAATAACAGGATAAGGCTTCCTGTGGTGCGTCTGAAAAAGTTGTAGGGTTTGCCAACTCTGAATAAGCATTTACAGGAAGTGGCAGTGAATAGACATAAAGCAAACAATTCAACAATACCCCCTTAACTAACACCCGTTTATGGGACAGAACACGCATTGTTTGAGCCAGTGTGCCAACCCGTAAATTATGTTTGGCTTGTTTGCTGAAAAAAAAAACTGATAAGAAATGGACGGCTGCAGATGACTCACGCCACAAATGGATGAAGATTGGAAACTTGGTAGAACAAAGTGATTAGAGATGTGTTATTGCAAATCGCTTTTTATTACAAGCTGTGGTGATGTCAGATAAACATAATTGGGTTTTCCACATTCACAAATCCATAGTTTATAAAAGCAGGGACATTGGACTTATCATTTATTATGACCAGTAAACTACGATTCTCTTCCTGATGCTTTTATTGATATGATGAATCAGGGCTGTCTTCACTTTAAATAACACTTTGTCCATCCTACTTTTCCTTCCATTATATGAACACAACATGCTGTGCTGATTACTGTAGCTGTGGTAGAAAGTGTGTTGTGAATTTAATGTCTACTGCACTGTAGTGACTTGATAAACCAACATAGTGTAGAGATATTAGTACGACTTTTGCTGCGATAAGTTGTCTAAAGCCTAACATTACCTGAATATTTTTGGCCATGCTAGCAGTGTGGCTCTAGGGATAGCAACGTAGGTCTATCTGTTTGCCAGTTTATTCCACCACTTTGGGCCAGACTGAAATATCTAAAAAGTTACTGGATAGATTGAGATGCCATTTTGTATAAACTCCCATGGTTCCAAGACAATGTATCCTACTGACTTTGGTGATCCCATGACTTTTCATCTAGCACCATTAACAGGTCAACATTATTATTTGTCCAATACTCTGATTTATGACCAAATACTTGCAAAACTGATAACATTCCCATCAGCTTCAGCTGTGCTTAGCGCTAATTAACAAATGTTAACATGCTAACAAAGATGTGTTAACATTTAGCTCAAAGCACCGCGGTGCCTAAGTACAGCTGTCGGCTGTAGACTCTTAATCTTGTTTAATCATATTTGTATTTATGTGTAATCAAGGATTCAAAAACTAATGTTCAGCTTATTGCAGGCAGAGAGACAAGAATATCCCATCCCATAGTCCAGATCATATGAATTTATATCTAAGGGAGATGCTGTTGTAGTATAGATTTGCTCTGGACATCAAGTTACAGCTGTTGTTTGATCATGTTGCATCTAATTCTGCACCGATTTGATAAAGCATTAGATGTTTCGCCAGATAGATAAATCACGTGATAGAGTATTTACATCAACATTATGGAAAATGTTATACTTATCTCCTTAATAATGGGAAAACATGTGGTACAATATCAATCCAGTGCAGCAACTCATGAACAGAACAGAATAGAAATTGACCATTACCATTTTGAAACCAATAAAAAGTCAGGGACGTGTGATATTGGCTATAGGCAGCAGTTTGTTTGGATAGTTTAAATGGAGGAGTGAGCCAAGGACATGACTGTTAGAGCGGTGGACACATTGACAATATATCAGACCCCCAATGTGACATTATTTAGAGCCTCTCCAACATTCTGAATTCACAAATGCGCCACACTACCAGTAAACATGTGTGCCTCCCAAATTGTTTCCTTGCTCATATTTCATAACACGGTGCTTTTTGAGATAAAGTCAGCTTTTACTGCGCATATACGTACCATGTGCTGAAGCATATGCCCTAAACAAAACAAGTACTGGACACAGATGTGAAACTGCTTCTAATGAATCTTATGCTTCTGCATAAGATTAAGTTAAAAAATGAAATAGAAGAAAGCACTGTAACTTGTAACTTTGGAAAACATTCCACAAAGAAAAGAGGTAAGATTAAATCTTGATCTTTGAAAGTTTGGTTTTAGAGCAGGGTGGGTCACAAAAAAAGCCTATTTGCTCTACTGATTATGCATGTGCTGAATTTCTGTTCAATCTTTTAAAATCCATGCCTTTGCAATGTATTTGTGCAACTAAGACAGGAATTTGAATTACTGTAACAAATAATTTACCTGCTGTGTATTGATAACAGCAGAGAAAAGTGATTACTTGGGTTTTCTGATAAGGACATCTTATGTGAATATATGTTTGAAAGACAATAGCTACTTGAGGTTTTGTGTCCACAGGACTTGAAAAGCCTTAGAAATGGACCAAGCATTGCTTTTAAAGTTATCATCCTACTTCAGACACAGAATGATAAGGAATACTCGCTTTTTGGAATTTTATCAAGACAAGCAGACTTGGCACAGACGAGGGAGGATAATCAGAGCTCTTTGAAATACTGGTAGCTCCCCTCCTCTCGGACCATGTGTTGTTGTGTGTGTGTGTGTGTAGCTGTGTAGCTGTGGGAAGTGCGCTCTGGGGATTTTCAGTCTATGGTACCATTACAGTACACATGCCTGACTCTAATATCTGTCCAGCAGCATGCCTGTGGCTCTCATTGCAAATGTAATTCATGTCTGATTAATTCGGCCACCGACCACTACGTCACAATGATTTCAAAAAACACTTAGAAAGCTAGAGAAATCAGTAAACTTGACATGCTCACGTCTGGAGAATGTGCTTGTGCATTTTTAAGTAAAGTGTTGGGTTTGTGCAACTTCTTGCCACCAATCTGGGAGGTTCAAGCTCATATATATCTTGAATAACAATTTACACCCATCTCTTTTTTTTACATTTTTTTTTTTTTTTTTTTTATTACAGCTTGAACAACGCAATCAATATAGAAATACAGTTGTACATCTCTAGCACAGCAACCAAATCAATATCCTGATGAAATACATACAAAGGGTAAGTTACATACCATAAAACCACACTGCCCTGAGGGAAATCTTCAACCTCGTCCTGGTTATACCTTGACAGAGTCAGCTCTGTGCTCGGTTTTAGCCTTTGTGTTTTTGTATAACCTTCTAAAATTATTACCTAATGTGGCACAGATCTTAAAATGAATTTTTGAATGTTTAACTTAATATGATTGAGTAATGCTTTAGTTTACAATTCTTCCCAATTTACAGTGTCAAGGTGTGTGAAAAATATTAGAATAATAGAATACGTAACCGGTAGTTAAAATATTTAATACACCATAAACTCTCTTTAAATTCACAGATTGTTATTCATTAACTTTACATATTTTTGGTACACTGTTAGTGAATTGCTGCTGGCATCACCTCTATTAATTTTGTGCACATGCATATATTTTTTATATCAAAGACTTATGTTCTGAAAATGTTGCCCTGAGAGTAATAATTTGAAATAAAGTCAGAAAAATACTAGAAACACACTTGCGATGGGATCACACCAGTAAATCAGGCTAGGGGCATAAAATTGGGGGCGCCAAGTGAACCTACCTTATTTTCTACCGCCCTAATTCCGGTACATCAATATAAACTCTTTCAAAGCTACTTATAGGCATCTGACTTTGTGATAGTAGAACCATTTGATAAATACTGTAACACCTATTTGATATATATATATATATAAGTACTAATGACGAACATGTTAGCACATGTTGTTTATTTACACATTAGGCAGCTACAGAACAACATCATCGCTAATTTGGAGTCAAGTTGTTTTGGCCCCTCTGATGAATGTAAGTTCAATTTTGACTCTTTCAGCTTTAGTTTGGTCTCCATCAATTTTTGAGAAAAAATATCTAGCTGTTTAGCTGCTAAATTCTTCTCTGTGTTCAGCAGTCACTAATTGTCTGTCTGCAATTTGGGACACAAACCAAAACAATGAGCTGAAAGATGTTAACATGCATCGTAAAGCAGAGGAGAACTGCAAGGTTGGGTGATCATTATCACTATGAGCGACCTCTTTCACGTAACACATGATGATCTAAAATATTTGATTAGTGCAGCATTAACTATAAATTGGTATTGTATTTTGTATTTACAAAAGCTCTTGTAAAACTCTATTGACTTGAGATTTAGCAAGAAATAAGATTGGTTTACTTGTATTAGATTTATGTTGATAGTTATGTAACTGTCTCGCAAAGAGTGCATTGCTGTACATACTATTCATCCAGGTTTCCAACTTCATGCTTCAACGGTTAGTCTGAGTATAATGAAGTTATTGTTAGACAGAGGGTTTAAAATCATTAAAGTGAACAAAGAGCAGTGAATAATCCCATTTACTTGAAACAAAACATAATCCTCTTATCAAGTGAAATTTAGCTTGTTAGTCAGTCCTCTATCACCCTATTAAAAGGAAGACTAAAGATTATGCTCACTCTGCATTAGTGTCAGGTTTTCCATTTATACCAAATGGCCAAGGGTCCATTGTGCCTGTGATGAATTTCACATAATTTCTTTCCTCCCATTATCTACTATTGCAGATGAGAAAAAACAACAGCTCAAACAAATTAACACTTACAAATCTGTGGAAATGACTCGTGTTTTTGTTTTTTTAATTATTAAATAAATAAGATGCCTTCATTCAATGTGTATGCTAAACAACATGGCCATCTTATAGAACCATACGGTAAAATCACAGTTTTGGGAACAAACAACAAAATCTCTAAATAACCTGTGATTGTTGCAGTGTTCTCTCTCTCTCTCTCTCTCTCTCTCTCTCTCTCTCTCTCTCTCTCTCAATGTATGTAGTACTGTAGGAGAGTAACAAATCTCGATGAAATGATTTAAGAATGTACTCTTGCTGCTGTGGACGGCAACAGAGAGAAAAGATAACCAGGATCATCACCATGTGTCAGTTTATTACTGTAATAGATGGATGTCATTGTCAATTATGTCATAGCATTAGCAGGCTGATCAGCTTCTGGCTAGCTAAGAACTACTTCAACGTTGAATCCACCTCTCAGCTTGCTCTTCCTCCTTTCAATAATGCGGGGCCATTTTGCACTCTCTCAAACGTCAGCTTCATGGGATGGTTGAAAATGTTTCCATCTGACTTTTTGATGTTTCCAGCTGACTCATTTTAAATCCACGGTCCTGTAAAGGGGTCTTAATATCAGCCACATGATATTGTGCAACAAAAAAAAACTGTAGCTAAAGCTGCATGTCCCAGACAAAACGTCAGCATCCTTTTAAAACACTGAAATCAGTCACTCCTAGTGTTATACAGTAAATGTGATTCATTCATATACATTTATTTCATCCATTAAACAAACAAACTTAATGCAAACACCAATTTTTTTGTCCTGAATGAAAAGGAGCAGAAAGAAGATTACTCTTATATAATCTGCTCCTCTTTCACAAAACATACATTAACAAAACAAATAATTAAATAATAATAAGGGAAAATGTAAGGTCAGACTGTTTTTTCATTCTAATATAACCCTGTTTAGCTTCTTAGTTTGCATACTTTGACAGTAAGGTGGTATAGATTTATGCTTAATTGTTTTTGTGTGTTTGTATTTTCAAACAGTATGTTTCACTTTTAACATTACAAGAGAAAAGGCTTTTGAAGACTGATAAATCTATTTGTTGAGTTTCTCTGTAGTCCTAGCAACTCTGTAAGCTTTCAATACAGAAGCCAATCTGCACCTTAACACTCTTTCATCAATTTCATCAGTGGAGCTTTTCAGTGCAACAAAATACTTCCTCAGGACTATGGTGAAATCTTTATCTGTGCTAAGCACAGTTTCAAGGACATGCCTATCAGAAAAGTGGTGATTTCTCTCAACATTTGCATCCAGCTTGGACCACGCATTTAGTAGTGATCGATGCCACTTCTTGTTTACAAGGACACAATTAATTTAGTTGATGGTGCTTAAGGAGTGATTATGAAGGTTAGTTTGTGAATATTTGATGGTGACCCAATATCTATTCGGAGCAAAGTCAGACGGATACCATCATGTCCATGATGCCGTTCTTCTCTCACACAGTTGTCATGAGCAACTGTCAGGAGACTTCTCTCAATGCATCAAATGAAGAGTGAAAGCCACAATTAACCATTGCAGAAAAGCCTTGGATTAAAAGCGAAGTGTTGTTTTGTATTGTATGTGTTTTCCTGCTGAGCTTTGTGTATTTGTATGTTTTTGTATCTAAGACCCATGAAGGCACCGGTATTACAAACTAACTCAGCCTACTGTGAAATTTGAGTGAGTAGCACTGGGCGATGTATGTACCTGTTCCTGTAAAAATAACTTGTGGCCCTTCAAGTGGTTGACATTTGGGCATGGTGCTATTAGCCCCGTTATTACTTTTATTATTAATAATGATTAGGTCAAATAACATTCACTACTTTATCATTACAGGTACAGTATGCAACCTCTTCAAGGTCTCTGTTTAATTAAGTATTTTAAGGTCTAAAGCAGCTCTGCTTGGTTTCCTCATGCTGACTGTTGGATGTTTCCTGCTTCTCGAACACAAAGCAGTGACTGGATTTAATTTAATTTGTAAGATAACTTACTGTCTTGTCAATGCTAAGTATCACTGCAAAAGATGTCTGATCTCAGCTGCAGCTGCAATGAACATACATCAGCGGACTGATTGAAATTATCGCCAATAATAGGAGTCCAACTTATTTAAAAAGAACACAAGTTGACGGGAGGAAATCACAGATGGCAATCAACACGATGACCATGACTGAAATTTCAATTACTGTCATTTATAACAGCGTGAGCCGCTGAGGACAATGTTTGACAGAGTTTGATCAGAGCAGTGTTTTTCCATCGTAACCTTAATGCATTTAGGCCTGGTTTCATGCAAAGGTGTGAACTCAGCTGCTATCATCAGACTGTCTCCATATTTTTCAACTAACTATGTTAGTGGAGATGCCCTGTGGGCAACCACAAAGTAGATGTCTTCCTAATGATTTCATAAAACATCTTGAGCTTTTATTTGATTTGTGGCTTGTTAGTTAAATTAAGTCACTGTAAAACCAATGGAACTATGCCTCAAATAAGATTACACATTATTAAATTGTGTGATAATTAATTCCAGGAAAACTGTCCCTGAAATGCAACCTTCAGATAAGTTGAAAAATGAATGATCCTGATAAGGCATAACATACAAATGATGCACATTAACAAGGATAAAAATGGAAAAACATCAGCAGGCTTGGTGATGATCAAATTGGGAATAATAGGAGAATATTTACAAATTTTCTTTTTCCATAAAGAGCTTTTTGTATGGGCCTGAACTCATTCCTCAAAGTGATGATGAGCCACTAAAGCTGGCTGCTAACATGATAAGTGGAAAATATTTCTCCCTCAAGAGCCTGTTTGCGCACAGGAAAAGTAATACTTACACATGTTTTGACTTGCCATTTGAACTTCAGATTCTGTCATCTGTGTTTTGTGAATTCCTTATCAACTCATTCTTACTGAAACAAAGATAACCAAGAAGAAAAAAACAATAGGAGCCAAAGTGACACTGGAGGTTTATGTGGGTTGTCCACTGTGTATGTAAGACAAGATTAAAAATAAAAGCAAAAAACAGATATATTACTTCCCCACGTGGATGAAAAGGACCTTTAAGCCATAACTGGTCATTCATTTTGCTGTAAGGTCACAACGTTCCACCCGAGCCTGCAGTGATGGATGAAGAGAGCTCATTTCAAAGTTATTCCATTACTGTGTCTGACTCTGCACACAGACATGAATCCCCACAGGAGGAGTACATCTTCTCAGCGTAATAAAATAACATGAGTAAAAAGTATTCAGATCCTTTACCTAAGTAAAAGTACTAAAACCACAATGTAAAAATACTATATAACTAGTAAAAGTCCTGCATTGAAAATGTTACTTAAGTAGAAGTATGTAAGTATCATCAGGAAAATTTACTTAAAGTACTAAAAGTAAAAGTACTCAAAAGGGGCTTTCGGACCGGAGGGATTTTTGCAGTTCTTAGAACTAAACGTTCCTAGTGTCGTCATGTTTCGACAGGAAAAATTTGGGGAATTTTAAGTTCCTCTGGCCTCAGTAGCATACTTTTTTAGCTCCTACTTCAGAGCAGGGTCTTTTCCCTTTTCCTAGGTGTACTTGATTGGTCGAACTTATAAGTCACGCCCACTGCCAACTCGGAAACTTACAGACAGAGCAACAACCAACAATGGGACATAACAATTTTCACCACTTATTCATCATTAAATTCACTTCTGACAGCGTTTTAGGCGAGAAATTAACTTAACTTTCGAATATAGGCAGTCTTGCGAAAATTGATGCTGAATTGACAATTTGCTTCAAAGTTTTCAGAGTTCAGAAGCTCCATCAAGTGAGGTGACAGCCAGCAAGCGCCTGCCCCGGCTTCTAGCTCGTCGCTCGGCCAGTCATGCTCAGACACCTCGCTGTAAACTGGAGGTCTCTCAGACCGTTCTCGTAAATAAGAGGCTTTTATTTCGCCGTTGACGGTTCATTTGTTTAAATATCACAACACATGTCCATCATAAGATTAACGGGAACCTGTGGTTAACTGTCTTTTTGGAGTTAAACTCCACAAGCGTGTCCTGCGGCTCGCCGGCCACACACACACACACACACACACACACACACACACACACACACACACACACACACACACACACACACACACACACACACACACACACACACACACACACACACACACACACACACACACACACACACACACACACATCCACAGCGCAGCCGGCAGAGGCGGGGTCTGTTCTGAGTATAATAAAGCCCCGTCTGTGTTGAGCAAAACATTATGTGAATTACTACGAGAATGGACGTGCATTTAATATAGGAAAAGTGCACAAGTATTAGCATCATTTGTTGTTGTTGTATGTGATGCAGAAAAATCCTCTTAACGTTTTATTAACTGGAAACGATCCAAACAGTCATGTGTTTAATCGTCTAATCATTTCAGCTGTACTTGTAGGCCGTTATATGGGTAGTTTAATTTATAATAAAATATCTGTACACATAGGATTGAAGGGACAGTAGTAGCTAACGAAATCCCTAATGTTTACAAAAATGCATTAAATTGAAATTGGATACCATTGTTAGCTTCATAAGACCTTGGGGTATATGTTATATTAGTGGCGTGACGAAATTCATTCAATGTACGTATTTTATAAACATGTTTTGTGTGCAAAAATCTAAATTTGTGAAGTAACCAGTATGAAGATGAATGAAAAGAACATGAAAAGAAAAGACTCAAGTAAAGTACAAGTACCTCAAATTTGTACTTAAGTACAGTACTTGAGTAAATGTACTTAGTTACATTCCACCACTGCCTGAGTGACATGGGTAGAAAGGAACTAAAGTCATCTTGTGATAGTCTATGAGACAGAAATCAAACAATCTGTGCCATCAAAATATGCACCACATCTCTATTAACCCTCAGTTTACTGGACAGTGTCACTATCACAGAAGAATTCCCTTAAAAAAAATCTGCGTGAGGCATAGTGGCCAGTCGTGCAGTCAGATTATTTGCCTGTCTTGGCTGTTTTGTTTGACATGCGGACTTGGTTTAGAATTGCCACCTGGAATGGAAATACTTCCAGGCAAGTGTAAAGTGGGGTCATAGGTAATTAGTTCCACCGAGGTTAAGATACTATCCATTATGGAGAGCAGATAGCAGGATTTGAAATTATTAATCTTCCTGCTCCAAATGGAGTTGAAATATTTTTTAGCCTTTCCTTTATTTGCATTCTGATTTCATGAAACTTTTCCCAAAACTTCAATTTTCAGAACTCAATTTTTCAAAATATTACACTAACTGACTAACAATGAAGGCAACTGACAGCATCTGCATCAACTCTTGAGTGCTCTGTTATAACTCATCAACTTAAAGTGCTCATATTATGCTTTTTGGCTTTTTCCCTTTCCTTTATTGTGTTAGATATCTTTTTTGTGCACGTTATAGGTTCACAAAGTGAAAAAGCCCAAAGTCCACCCCAAAGGGACTTACCATCTCCATCAGAAAACACTGTTCACAAACTGCTCCAAACAGCTCTATTGTAGTCCAGCTTTTATTTCTGTGACGAACATGCGTCACTTTGTAACACACGTTATAATGCTCGCCTAGCTGCTAGCATGGTACTCCCTCATGCTCTGCAACTGACAAGCTAGCAGTACTTACTGCACATGTGTGACTCCCAACAAAGATGGAACAGAAGTGAGATGCCTCACTCTGTAGCTAAAACAGAGAGCTCAACACACAGGGTGAAAAGAGGAGCTGCAGCAATGTGCAGTACAACAAATATATGGTGTTTTCTGAAAATTAAACCACATAAACCAATATGGTACAACCTCTAAATACAATTATGAACCTGAAAATGAGCATAATATGAGCACTTTAACAAATGGATAAAAATTTTGACTGTTAATAAAAAACATTGCTTCCTGGCTTGCAAAAGTCAGATGAAGAAGGTTGTGAACAACTATCCTTTTATAATTAGTCCTGTTAGTATTCATTGCTTCATACACAGCCTGATCAGCAGGATGTGCAGTTACTGAGCTTTTTCATGAATTGTATGGCAAACTGTGTACCTGCAGGCTCTTTTCTAATTATACTGAGTCTCCCATTTCAGAAGCTCCTTGGAACAGAGAGGAACAGACTCATCACAGAGCAGGAAGTCAGACAATATATTGTCCATTTAGAAATCCAACAGCATGCCATTCCACTGCACCTTGATTGAAATGTTACACAGCCAACCCACTCAAAGGAAGCTGCTTCAGCCATAGTTTGTAGGAATTACAGCATAGCAAATTAATTTAATTTGAAAATAGAATTCCACCATTCAGCTGCATGCTTCTGCCATCCAGTCAAGTTGCAGTTTATATCCATTTCGGTCCTGTCTGTGTTTATAATATAAAGTATGTAGTGAAGACTTTGAAGCAACTTAAAGGTATTAATCAATTTTTTGGCGAAACATGGATGCTTTACAGATTTCAACCTGGCACAGAAGATCTATACAGTCATCTGTGATGATGTCTGATGAGCAGCAGAATGGCAATGAAACTATGATCTCTCACAACCATGCATTTTGTATGCACTGCAACTGAGACTAATGTAGCATAGAAATGTGCCATTCACAGATAGAGTTAAGCTAAGTTAGTTAAGTCCCTCTCCAGACACGTTTTAAAGTAGTCAATGTAAAAAATACTCTGCTATGATTAATATGTTGTTTAACATGGTTTTCCCACATAAAAAGTGAAAACAACTCTAAAAAGGGGCTTGAAGCACATTTACTCTTTCTCCCTCATTGAGACATTCTGGATATTGATTTTGCACTAGGTTGAGAGACTCAGCCATACATTTTGAGCCTCATGCCGGGTCAAGACCAAGGGGGTAAGCTTCTCCTCACAACGCGAACCTCCTATGGCGCCATTTTGATGCTACCAAGCCATCACCTCCCGTTAGCATTCCATTGATTCCCATTCATTTTGGCGCCACTTTGACAGCGAATAACTTTACACCTGAAGTGTTTAAAGACTTTTTTTGTCCATTGTTTATTTCTAAAGAAACGACAATGTATAAAAGGCTCCATTACCTTGTACCTCACGTTATGGCTCTGTAGCAGACGTTTTTGTAAAAATAGGCTAACGATTGTGTCATAACCACGCGACTTACTGTTGCACAGTAGAGAAATTACCGTACAGTACAGTACAGTACAGTACAGGAGAAGCGCACAGGCAGTTTGGTCTCACATTAGCTGTTTAAGTGTAATTACTAATGTTAACTAGCATTTTAGTTAGCAATAATTAGTCCGTGCCTATGTTATCTCCTTACATATACCTACGCTCTCCGTCTCTGCAAGATTCGGAATGATTGAGATTTCTCTTGGCACAGCTACCAGCTTACAACTTTCAGACACGTTGCTCACGGCACATTTACGTCGTCTCTCTCAGTTGGAGGCTGCGCAGTAACGCTCAGCCATCACCGGAAAAGTGCTTCTAATGGCCTTCACTGGTCTCTGTCCAGAGCAACAGGATCTGTTGGTCCATTATATATATATATGTCAATGGTCAAGACAGGAGGCGGAAGCACAGCAAAACGCCCTGAAGCTTCCCTGAAGCTGCCGTTTCCTTTCGGCACCCATGCTGTTCAGAAAGGATGCTCCGCGGCCGGCTCACAACCTGCAGCGATAGTTTTGGCGTCCTGTCTGAACCCGGCGTCAGTCAGACCCAACCCAGACTCTGATGAAGAGTCTGTTGTGCACTCAAATTGGCGACTAGCAGACGTATCAGAATGGTAAGTGTAGTTAGCATTTTTTATTTGTTTATATTGTTTGTTAGCTTGTAAGCTTGTAACTGGCCGTAGCTGACACAGCTACGATGACAGTGTGTTTTCGCTCTGTGTAGTTACAGTCCGCTCTGCACTGGAGGTTTCAGGTTTCTATTCCAGCTTTTACATATTAGACAATGATTGGCTTTCAAATCTGTAACGTACCAAATCAAGCTTGCCCTCGGTACGTTCGATTCTCAGATTTTAGGGAAGTGCACAGACCCCTTCAGAGGAATGTGAAAATACCTCTCTAGTGACAAACGTTGCACAGATACAAGTAGGTAAACGCATGAATATGTATAGTAAATACATAAGCAAAAGAATACATTGTTATAGGTAGGCCTACTACATGTATGCTCAGCACCCTATAAGGAATGTCGTCAGTTTATGGCAGCAGCTAGGGGTAGTACGGTATTTAAGTTTGTGGATGTAAATGACATCTGTCACCCTGAAGCATCTGTCACTACAGGCAGTGGATACTATTTCATGTTTAAATGTGTCTTCCTTGGTCCTACAGCATGATGAGACACAGTAGATAGCACAGACAGTGCAGTCAACAACACACTGTGGACATTTGCAATGTCATAGCAAACAGGATCATGTCGTTTCCCCCTAGTGACAGATAATATATTTGACAACATGAACACTATGTGCTGTCTCCAAGGAAACATTTCATTTACAAGCCTTTGGAAAGATTACATGCACAATGCTCTAGACGTATTAACGCAGAGGTGATGTTGTCTCCCCCCCATCGTATTATGCTAATACCAATCCCCCTGACAACAGAAAGTGCTGTGGTTCGTCTTTATTAAAACACAATTTATTCTTTCTCTATTTCACGCTCTGACAGAGATCATTCAGGGACACGTCAGGGTGACGCAGCTGAAGATTTATAAAAAAACAGCACACAAGTTAATAAAATCAACTCAGTCAAAATATCACCAGTCACTGAGCAGTGATTCAGTCAGACTGTTTACAAAGACAACACTACAGTAAGCTCATGACCACTCTCTTACTCACTCTGCCAATCTTTCTTTCACCTGTTGAAAAACACCTCAAATGCATTCACACTTTATTTAGTTTTATTCACAGCAGCTACTGTACGAGATGGAACACTCCTGCACCTTGCTGAGCCTTCACCAAATGACGACAGAAAAAAATGCAATTGTTTGAGGCTTATTGGCAGATGAGAGGAAAGCAAATGAAATGTTGCCCTCTGGAAGAACAGCTGTGTTTCTTGCTACAGCAAAGCTGCTTTAGTGGGGTCTTTGAAATGCAGGGACACATTGGTAGGCGTAGCATGCCTCACCTCACGTCTGTATCTCAACAGTTATGTAATAGACAGGGATTATGCTGCAGGAGTATGTCAGAAAAACAAACCAAAGTACTGGGAGGACAAATATTAAGAAAGAACCTCATAAAAAAAATCCAGCAGTGGGACCATCCCTCCTCTAAAAGAAATTGTTTCTCTGACCTTTAACAACAGGGACAGTAACAAATCACATGCCTTCAAAGATATTTTTCATGTTTTTAAATTTTTTTTCCAGTTTTAAATTCAAAGCGTATTCATCATTAATTTCGGACATCATCGCAACATTAAAGATGAGTCACCACTGCTGAAACACAATAAAATTACTTCAGTTTAAAGTGGCATGGTGGCTCTTTGACTGTAACAATAACAACTTGGGTAGAAATCCAACCAATACACTTGTCATATCACCCAAATCTTTATATTTTAATGCGTAAAACACACAAAATGGCACACATAGGCTGTTTAATCTTCCACATACAGTAGAGGTTCCAGACCTTTACGCTGCTCTCATTTGATGGTTGATACAGTAACATGTACCAATGTTTCAAACCAGCTCCTAAAATGTTACATTTACTGTTTGAAACACATAGTTCAAAATAATTGTTATGACTATGCTCAGCTGCCACAACAGTTCAGAATAAATAGAAATAACTGAGTTGTTATCATGAGCAGCAGCAGCATCCGCCATGCGTGACAAATGTCAGAGAGAAAGTAATCAAGAAAAGAAATCGTAAAACAAAGACTCCTCAAAGAGAGGTGGAATATAAAAATACCAGATATCGGCAATAATAATGGATTCTGCCATGTGATGCCTTTTTATTCTGCCAAATGCTTTCATTATTCCTAGCAATACTACTTGTACCTTGATGAATATCAATTAGCTTATCCTTTACACAAGGAGATGCTTTTTGTCTTTATGTAATCTCATTTGTGTGTTTGTAACTGTGTAACCGTCCAGGTAACTTCACAAAAATGCCATCATTAGACAATGGATGGATTAGTCAGAATGTGGAACTGAGAGACAAAAAGGATCCAATGAAATTCACCCTGAAGGCGTTTAGCACTGGAGGGCATGCATGGTTGGTCTGGTGTTTTCAATTTCCTGCTGGGTTTCCCCAATATTTATTTTCATTTAACCTCTATTTCTACTTAACCTTTGCATTATACCAGACACAAACAGGCTCTCAACAGGCGTGTTTGCTGAGAAACTGTTGAATGTACGTCAAGACATGTCTCTGAAATAGAAACCTCTGAGGCAGAGATCGAAATGAAATTGTCCAATTCCTGAGTCTTTTTAAAACTCATTCCAGTCACTGTGAGCCGTACACTGGAACTGGTAGTAGCTGAGGGATGTTTAAAAACAGATGTTACAGCATTCAGATGTGATTTGTGATGATGTGGCATGTTCTATAGGGAGCATCGGGAACATTAATGATAAACCTGATAAACATGGGTTGCATGTTTGCAGGCAAATGTGGACGAAATATACATTTAACAATTCAAGTTTCAAGTTTATTTGTCACATGCATAGTCATACACTTACAACAAGCAGTGAAATGAATTCCTGACTCAACTCCAACTGTGCTATTACATAACTAATAGCATAATAGTTAAGTTATAGAATAAAAGTTTAAAACATGAATAAATAAGAAGCTAAGATAAAAGATATACCACCCAGACTACCCCTACTCATAAATATAATAAAACCTTGTACTACTAAAGTACTAACTAAAGTAGATCCAGGGCTTAAAGTGCAAGATGCATTGTGCAGTTTGTCATGTTTTGATTCAGGAGTCTAACAGCTTGTGGATAAAAACTCCTCCTGAGTCTTTCTGTATTAGCCATGATGCTCCTGAATCGCTTGCCTGATTTCAGCAGCTGCCAGGGTGGGTGGTGTCTTTTAAAATATTGACAGCCGCAGAATAGGGGAGATATATTTTACACTGAGGGACACAGTGGTGTAGTGGTCCCTGGAGAAGTGGGTATACTCTCAGTGTTCACCTTTTTTTTTTCTTTTTTTTTTTAAAGTAGTCCAGAAAAAAGCCCTGTTTTAGAAACAGCGACACGTAAGACTATGATTTAGTTTACCCAAAAATCTGTCATTTCTACTTGCTCACTATTATAAAATGATCATGACTTGATTAGGAGCAGTTTGTAGTTACTACTGGTCACACAAGCAGCCTGGATGAATGTAAAATGTATTTATCATGAGGCAAACATGGTGTTATCTCTTCTCCTCTAAATGTGCAGTCATATTGCCACTGGCAATTTGCCAGTAGTTTAAAATAATGATTCATTTGGAAACCACCTTCAAACTTACCTCAGAATTATGTCTTCCATCAACTGGGGTGGCACACCGCCGCTTGTGTTATTTCTTCAGCTGTTGTTTGGTCTGCTGCCGTTATCGTAGTCAAGTGGCACCGGCACCTGAGTTTTTTTTTGTTTTTTTTCACTGGCACCTGAGGTATTAGCGATATTTTCCTCGGCATGACCCGCCCTACTCCACCTCTGATTGGCTCATCAGTCCTCATGCCTAAAGTTAACCAATCTAATCAGTGAAAGCAGCGAGTACCAGCCAATTAGAGGCAGAGGAGGGTGGGTCATGGCTTCACTATCCTTGAGGAAAAAATGGGCAATCAGGCTCACAGATATTACTGAATGGTGCGCATCAGGGGGGATTTAGAAGTGGGTATACGCAATGCTGACTGAAAAATAAGTAGGTATACGCCGTATACCAGCGTATACCCTGGACTACACCACTGGAGGGACAGCTCTCTCTCCAGTTACCCTCCTTTGTAGATTTTCTCCCTTTTGGTGAGCTAGGACTACAATAATTTAACATAAGATGTGCTGCAGACTCACTTCACTGCCTTCTTTGGCTCTGTGTACACTGTGTTCCAAGTAATTGTCAAACTCACTTAAATAGCTGGCTTTAACCTGGGACAATACAATTCTAATTAAATTTCACTTCAGATATGAAAATAGAATGGAGATTGATGTATTTCTAGTCCACACTTTTGAAGTGCGATGTTAATGCTGCAGAGACATAATGCATATTTAAAAGTGGTGGTACAGGAGAGTATAATAATACTCTGCTGCACTGGAAAAGAGCAAATGTAGCAGAGAAATATCTGGCAATGCAAGACAGTGATTATATACAGTAAGTTGAGCTTCATTTTGATTATTTTAATATCAACGCTGCAAATTCATAAGGCCCCATGTATTTTGTAATACCACACATATTATACACAAAATACTGTATAAGTCTGTACATGACTGTAGAAAGTACATATAGTTCACACAATGAACAGTTGTTGTCTTTTTGTCCTTTATTGGAGCACTATCACATTGCACAGATGGATTACAGTGCTGTAATAGCTCACGTTAAAAATAAAGATTATTCAGGCCCTGTTTACACGTACATGGTTATTTTGATAACTGAGACATTTCCCTTCGTTTGTGCCCTTCGTTTATACGCACAGAGAATTTGCCTCTGAAAACGAGTCTTTCTAAAACCTCCGACCAGAGTGGAGATTTTGGAAAATTTGTTTGCATGTAAACTGAGACAAACGGAGGTTTAGGCCGCCGAGGAAGTGAGGAAGAGAAGAAAGAGGAAGTGATTCGTTGCTGTTGTTGCTATTGTCGGGATTCTGATTGGCTAACGTGGGCTTGAGCTTCTCGTTACACTGCCACCTACAGGTTTGGCATGCTCTTGACGGCATATATACACGGGTACATGTAAACGAACACTTTTCTGAAAACTGACAGCTGTGCACAATGTTATTTTTGAAAACGGAGAGGTTGAAATGTCTGTTTATGTAAATAGCCGGCCACGTGTAAACGTAGCATCAGGGGAAATCGATGTGCTCATCGACACAGAAAACATCTCACAAGCATTCACATTTTATTTCTTAAATTCATTTTCCTCTTTATTAAAATCCTCCTGAAATAAGCAAATGTCCATGTTCTGTGTGGAGTCACCTTGCTGAACCTCCGTCGAATGGTGACGGTAACGAATGCAATTGTACAACTTTTTTCACATAAGCAGTAGTACTCGCCAAGATCTGTAAATAGACTTTGATTTATAAAATCAGTGGAGTTCCCATTTAAGATAAACCGTTTAAAAGCCCAGTAAATGAAAAGATGTTTGGAGAAACATAGTTTTCACAGGACAGCAATGTCTAATTAATGAAGAACCTTGATTGCACTAGATGTGAATTTAATACACATTACTAGGGTTTCATGTACTGTAAGATTTAATTCATTAGGGGAGCTCATTTCAAAATGATATATGATTATAAGAGGTAAAAACTGACCATGTATCAGTGATTAAAAAAAAGCCTTGATGAAAATATATTTCACCTATAATTAACCTCCCATCGGCTTGATTAGCCGGTGTCATGTCTTCTGCCACGGAAATCTCTCAACATAACATTAAACATGGTAACAAGCACCGATCAGCAGCTATCTTAAATGAGAAATATGAAAAAAAATATTCCTGCGATGAACTCTTGGGCATCTTTTCTGGTCCTGCTCTAAGCTCACAAGTTTTTGGGTTGACATTTTTCATTTGTAGTGTCGTATATAACAGACAACTTCCCCTCCCTGCGTTAAAAAGTGGCTAAATGATATGGTTCCTTGTTTACACCTTGAAGAAATTCAGATTTCTTTGTCTGACTCCGATGCTATGTTTAAGATTATTTGGGGCCCAGGAGGGAAAGACCACAAACTGGGACTGGGACCTGATGTTACCTGTACTTTTTTCTTTCTTTTTGTGTGTGCCTGTAATGCATTGTACTTAACTTGTTTTGTATCCACACTCTGTGACTTTGCTATCCCATCTGCTGTGGGCCTGCCTTGATCACCTATGTCCTCCTGGACTTCATTTCTGACCCTTTCTCTATGAGTGGACATTCTGGGGCATCTCGTCTCATGTACTGACATGTGCATTTATACTTTATATTTTCTTTTCTTTGTACTGAGTGTGGTATGTCTGTCTGTCTGTCTGTCATGCTATACTGCTTCACCACTCCAGGCATAAATATATCAAAGGAAGGTGATTTGTGTTGATAGTCAATCTCCAAAATGTCTTCTTTTGCTTGCTTTTCTCCGCAGAGAGGTTCATGACACGAGTGCTACAAGATGTCTGTGTTCAAAGAAGTCTCTGAAGTCCTTACACAAGCTGCTGCTGAGTGACCCATTCACGCCTCCTAAAGTCAAAGAAGCCATAAAGAAAAATTTGGCTTTAAAATTCATTTCAGCAAACTTTGACTTCTCCCAGAGGGAAAATTAGATTCTGGGCTCTTATTGGGCTGACTCAAAAACATCGCAAATCTATTCAGTATAAACAGTACATTGCCTCCAACAATATACGAGCAGGGCTTGGAAAAACTACAAGATTGTTTTAATTGCCAAGAAAAGACTTTAATGATGTTAATGTCATAATTCTATTATACAATTAATATTAGTTGGGAGATGTTATATCACTGTGAGCACAGTTTTGGAATTCAGTGACATACCCAACTCCTACTGAATCACTGCTTTATCCCAGTGCTAAATTAACTTTTGTATGTTGAATCCTTATTCAAAATGTAATCATATCATATGCTACATTTATCCATGTTTAGGATAAACACAAATGCCAAAGATAATGTAAGTTAATTCAAATGGATATCACCTATGGAGGATTTTGTTTTTGTTATCTAGAGTAACACCGCATAATCATACTTTAGTGTGAGAGATCATCTGGTGCATTTATGCAACTTTCTGTTTCAGAGACTCAAAACTTTCAGCGTTACAATAGCCATGTTGTTGCAAAACCCCCCACAACTCTCTGAACATGACAATGGCTATTGATACAGGAAACTAATTTAATCTTCTGTTCAAATCCACACAAAGAAGCGTGAATGCCAAGAAGAGCTAAATGTTTCCAAGCAAGTCAGGTGTCTACACTTGTACAGGCATCTACACATTCTAGCTGTGTATAATTAATTACAGTATAGCATCGTGATATTTATGGTAAAAGGCACTTTAGAGAAATGTGTGCATCTGTGCTGAAAGGCATTCCTGTTGAACTTGCAACAGCAAATTTAATTCAGCATAACATGGACACTTGTTATTTGCTCAGCATTTTGTTTAAATCCAGCATCTGTCAGCCAACATTAAATCATTCAAACATGCCGGTGTTGCAATTGCACCACTGATGGCATTCTCCTTTTACCTAGCGAACAATTAACTAAATTGCCATGCGCCCATCTGGTACCGTAATGAAATGCATAGATTTAAGTTGTGTGATCCAATGACTTTTTGTTTTATATCAAACTATAAAGATAGAACTGATGAAAGGATTTTCAAAAAGTCCGATCATTTAACTAGGCGACCATGTCAAAACAGTTTAGGCTGAGATTACAAGGCTGTGTGAACACATGTTGACTAAAGCATTCTCAGATTCTCTATAACCTGTATCTTAACGCAATACACTGTTTTGATGTCTTACGATGTTTGACATACCTTAAAGTGGAAACAAATAAAAAAACACACTCAGAGCAGAGTAACTTATTGAGTTTTGACAGACGGCAGTACATTCTTAAATCTATCACTTTTAGAATCCATTATAAAAAATATACATCCTAAAAGTACACATTTATTTATGTATACTGCTCAGATAAACTCTGTAAAACTGTATCCGGGCTTTTATAACTACTGTTTCAAAAAGCTACAAAATACAAGCTTCTGATCTTTTTTCCTTTGTAGCTTTTGTGGCAAATTATAATTGCAGTTGCAAATAACTGAAATAATAGGTTCCTGTCAGAAAGAAACTATTTTATACTGTATATAACTGTAATTCAGTCTGTCAGTCCAATTCAATACTTTTCTTTTTTATCCTATCAACAGTGCCCTGTTAAATCGTAAACTTAAGCTTAAGTTAAGAACATGAGGGATTGAACAGGACTCACGTCTCTATATTAAACTTATAACAAAAGAGAAAGCACTCTCAGGAGGTTTCTAATACTTGGCGTCCTTTCAACCACATTCATTAAACTTAACAAAAAAAAAAACTAAAGTAGGTATATAGTCAAGTTAAGCGTGAAAGTGACCCACATATTGATGTAATTGTAGTATAATCTTCAACCTATTTGAAAACTACTCAAGGATGCTGGGAGCAGCCAAACAGCTCACTAATGGCCAAATTCAGCACTAAAGGTACTGTGGGTACTTCCAAAATAATAAGATGTCAAAGAAAACACAGGAATGTAAACAGATCAATTCACAATAACACGTGTTTATTGCTAGTGTTTTTATGGACACATACTTTCTGAGGAGATTTAGTTATTATACGTAGAGTTTGACTCATCTCTATAAACTCATCTTTGTCCCCTACTGTGTCTTTCAGTCTATTATTACGAACATGCTGCGGGTGTTTCATCCGACCAGGTAGTTAATTGAATTGTTTTGGTATGGGTCTTAATCATTTCCTTTTTGATTGCAAAGAAGAAAACAATCACAGCTCTGTTGTTGGGAACTATAGCCTAACTTGAACAACACAAATGAAATCATATTTCATACTAAACAAAGTAATTATTATGTAACCAAAGAAAAAAACAGAAAAGACAGCAGGCCCTCATCTTGACCAGATTTTCTACAAAGTGAAGACTTGGACATATCACAAGTTTAAAAGTAATACTGCAACACTGATGTAATCAACAAACTGAAAATGAATCTCTTAATGGAAAATTCCTTTAATTTCACAGCCTGGATCTTGTTTTTTGTAGTTTAAGTCATCAACAACTCCATTCAACAAACTTCATTTTCCCTTTGCCTTGTTTCAAGAAACCTGGTAGCTGCACTAATCTATCAAAGCACTGACACAAGTTGTTTTTGAGCTGCTTTGGATTGCAGATTTACAGATGGAAATTGTACAAAAAGGAGAAAACACTGATGCCAAAGAAGCTGTGTTTATAGAAGTGCCACTACAAAAATAGATGCCAAACTACAGATTTAGTCGTAGATTTTGTTGTGATGGGTTTGTTTTGCTGTTGTTAAATTATAAAACTTACTGTACTACCTACTATCCATGGATATATATATTATCTTATATAAAATATAAACTACAGTTCACTGGCATCCCATAAAACTTTTCATTTTGTTATTTGTATAATTACAGACTCCATAAAACTAAAGAAAATAAAGCAGACAACAATAATTAGTCTCTTTCCAGGTTATTGCACTGCTTATATTCCTGAAACAAATTTAAAGTGTACGGTGAAATGGAACTCTCTTCCTCCAGAAAGCCATCTGACACTGACATATGGACATTTCCCTATTAGCGTTAGCACCGTCTCAAGCTTGCCTCCGGGTAATTCCTGGATCAAGAGAAATTCGTCACTCCATTGACAGAATCTTACAACTGTTTTCAGGGTACAAAATTAACACAACAGGGCTGTTAACAC
Source organism: Sander lucioperca (assembly GCF_008315115.2). Taxonomy (NCBI): domain Eukaryota; kingdom Metazoa; phylum Chordata; class Actinopteri; order Perciformes; family Percidae; genus Sander; species Sander lucioperca. The sequence continues at coordinate 2,435,203 of NC_050178.1, forward strand.
TGCTGCTGTTTTATCCTCAAAGCTGAGCTTTATGCGAGCTGTAGTCTGGGGCCAAGAAGTTTGTGTGGAACAACTGCCCTGAGGGTAAATGTGCCCCCGTAGGCTAGGTCTGCTATTCTGACTTCTGATCTCTCGCCATGACATTCATATTGGTTATCCTTTCTTAGAACGTTTGGATGGTTACAAAAGGCTGTCACAGCTGTACAGGGCATTTGGAATATGAGCACATGTAGATTAGGACCAGTGTGAAGGTACATCATGATTCATGAGATTTGAATTCCGTTTCACCTTGCTTTGGGCAGATGATAAATATCCCCTTCAACGTTCTGACCCAGACACACACAATAAGGTGACTGATTTCTACTGAAAGGGTGGAGTCTGTGGATCACTGCGTATGAAATCACCCTGTGTATGGAATCAGTGATATCACTGCCTGCTTCACTGCATCCTAAATTGAGGCTGGGATCAATGCCTCCTCAAACCTCTCCTGTGGTTTCAAGCAAGAGTGCCTACTAATTAAACCAGAAACAAACCGCATTGTTGTATAGGAAATAAGTAAGACTGCATTGGGATCAATGGTATAAATGAGAACGTCACATAGTTATGAGTCAATGTCTGTCAGCGTGTCCCTGCTTTGTCTGAGGCGAGAGACAACGGAGTCAGACGCACCACGTTTCAGACTGCAGGCTACAGGCGAGCTCTGTTTTTAATCAAGGCCGGCTCCCAAATGTGTTCCTGCTCACTCTCACATGCACGTATACATAAACCCCTCGTCTCCTTAAGTGTTTACGCTCTGGCTTTCTTTGACCTGGGTTTTCCACAAGCATTGGGTTTCTTGAATTAAACTGACCCCAGTTTATTTTCTTTCAAAGAAAACAATCAATTTGAAAGCTACAGATTGGTTGCATGCTTTGAAATTGCAAATGACAAGAGGAATCCCATGTGACTGAGCTCCTAATCTGAGTTGGCCAAACATTTGAGGGAAAATTTGAAGATGGAGGTGATGGTTTAGCAAACAGGCAGACTTCCAGCTACTTGGTGAAAAAAAGTGCATTTTGAGATTTTTGGGAGTCATTTATACAGCTGCTAAATATATAGTTACACCACAACGACAAAGTCCAAAAGTTTAGCTTTGCACACGGTACAAAACTTACATCTATTTATGACGACATGGTCAGCTAATGTTGGAAGATAAATCGATTATGTAACCCAAAAAGTGTTCAAATACAAAACTACAAAATGCCGCTACATGTTTATTTCAGTTTAAACTGCACATTACACTGGACCTAATAACATGTAAAAATAAGACAAGGAAAATAAAAACAGCATTATGTGGATTAAAATTACAAGCAGCAATAGAAAACTAGATATTTACAGACACTGACAAGTGAAAAATATCTTTACGTCTGCTCGCCTGCATTTAACAACAAAAATGTGTCTAAGTTTTAAACAGAAGCATAATTTACTTTACCATAATAATTAGTGTTTGAATAGATTTAAGTATTCATTTTATAGTGCTCCTACTCCTGGAGTAACTTTTGGTGACCACAGCTTGTCATGGATCACAAGACCACAAAGTACATTAAAATACTAAACATTCATTCATACCATGACACATGGTGTAAACAGCGCAGCTTCAGAAAATCCCATGAAATACTGGACAGGCAAGTGCATAAGGATAAACGATAGAACGATAAACGACGATATACTTGAAAGTCAGTCAAACATTTATTGCATTGATTTGATAGGTGAAAGATCTTGTTCTCTCTCCCATTCTTCCATCTCTCCTTATGTTTTACGTTGTCGTTTTCCACCGACGGGCGATAAGGGTGCGTCATCTCCCCTAGTGCTGGACGTTCGCTTTTGGACGGAGGTCCTCTCTGTGTCTCTACGAAAACATTTTCAAAGATGACCATTTAGTCTTTTGTGAATAGAGAAGAATATAAATATACACAATTAAGGTCAAGGTGATTTAGTTGATCATTAGTAGACTTTCATGTCCTGAACATTTTGTTGAGGTAAATAAAATAGGAAAAGTAAAACAAATAATGCTCGAGGTACCAGGCTTTTAAAACGCACTACATCAACCCATAAAATAATCTGAACAGGTGCAATTTTGGAGTGACACATCTTAACCTTTTGTCACACTGCTGCTGCTAAATTATATACATTTCCTGTACACCAGCTGCTTGGTTTATTCACAATCAATCAATACCAAAAAAGCTTCCAGTAGTAAATTACCTACCGACCACCGTTTATTTCTGGAATATGCATCAGCTATGGGCCCCAGAAGACTGTCTCAGAGCCATACATTATAAATAAATTGATTATTTTAATCAATCTACAATAGTCTTCTTAAAATTGCCTTGCCAGTGAATTGCCTCTCCTGCCATTCACCAACAGACCTGGGTGTGTATCTTGAGAAAACACTCATTTGAGATGGTGGGGAAAAGCTTACAATAAATCATACATGTATACTGTATATAAATCACATATATTACAATAGACTAAGTGGTTGCTCACACCAGTCAACATCACTTAGAGATAACTTGTGTCCAATTAAAAAGGGGAAAAAAAACAGTGGCCGTCAAAACGTTTCCATTTTGGCACTTATTCTCCTTTGTAGAAGCGCAACGTAAATTGATTACCAAAACTAGGTATATTACAATTAGGTAGATGAGCAGACACTGCACCTTTTAATTATTCTTGTTATATCACACTTGATGATTTGATTGGTCTTTCTGCACCGAGAAAACATGCGAATTCTGTGCTCCCACTGTGTGGATCAAGACAATCAGCGACTCAGATATGTTAACAAAAAAAAGAGAAAGGCACCGTTACTTGCAATTTTATTAAATGAAATCAGCGCAGAGGCATAACAAAAGTGCCATCATGCCATTTTGAATGTTAGTGCATGTTGTCATATACACTCTGAGATGATGATTATCACAATAAAAATGCTATCCCTTTCCTAAACAACTAAGCACTGCAGTGAACAGAGCTTGTCAAAATGCTGTTGTATTTCTTACAATGTATGAGAGGTGAATGCAAATGCACCTTAATGCCACACTGAATGCAATCTACCTAAAGTAAACAAGTGTTTGTACTTTTTTTTTTTAAACACTGATTCTACAGTTGGATGATGATGCATATTACAGTATTTTATTCATTTTTCTAAGACCATTTAATCTGTGCCTTTCATTCAGTTGGTATAACAAGAAAATCCACTTTTAGAATTCTCCGTTTTAATTCTGAAGGAAACCTTAGTGTTGCCAGAGACGGACTGCTCAATGCCTCTAAACAAGGCGTTATGGATTACCTACTACCACATCATTATTTGTTGGTGCCGTGTGAGCCTCGGTGGACTCCAAAGCTCAGCATGTAGTGTTGGTGGCCACTGAGGTCACCTCCATAGGAAATGTTCAGATAACATGAAACCAAAGTCTCTTCCATGTGGAACCACTTACAGCTTCACATGAAGGGCTCTCAGCTAATTACACTACAGATGTATATCACCCTCCAGCCAATGACAAGGTCATCTGCCTCTTTACCTTGACTGGATGGACTTGAAAAACAAAATTCCAGCACTGGAATTTGGGTCAGAAGTCTACATGTGGGGAGGATGGGGAGACAACTAAGTATAGTGGATTACTGGTAAGCAGGCAGTTGGCCTCTGTGCAAAGCGTGGATCAGGACTAAAACAATCAACAGTTAAATTCTCATCATTGCCAGAGACGGACAAAGGCTGGAGGATGGAGATAAAGCCTTGTCCTTTGACACTTGTTACAAAGCACATACTTTGCTTCTGTTCATTAAGCTGACTACATACAAAAGAAGCACTGCGTGGAGGGATGACATTGAATGCTGGCAGGTTTGGACTTTGTGTCAAGGTAATTTAGAAAGAGATGAAGAACAGTCTTGGTTGTCGGCAAGAAACACAAGGTGAGATCCCACTCAGATGTATGAGCTTCTGTGGTTTTGTCAGTAGCGTGTAGGGGTGCACGATATTGAAAAAATGTGATATTGCAATATCGATAATGAATATTGCGATATTGATATTAATTTCGATATTTTTAAACGTATGTTAAATTACCAAAGTTACGGGAAAACGCATCGAAATAGATTTATAACAAATAAAACAAGTTTTCTTACAACACAAGGTTTATTTCAACTGACAGTCATATTGGACTGGTCCAACATGTGTCTACAGAACAGGACATGTTTTACTGCTTGGACAGTATAAAATAAATAAATAAAGAGCATGTCTATAGAACAGGACATGTTGTACTGGTTGTATATACACAACTACAGTATAAAAAAACAATGCAATGCACATCTGTTGGCTTAAAACCAAAGTATTTCCAAGCTACCGAGGAGGAGGCATTACCCTACAGTCACATTAGCTACAAGAGACAGCTACCATTCATTTTCAATGGGAGTGGCCGTTTGGCCACGAGCGACTGCCAATCAGAGTGAAGGCAGCGTGAGGGCAGCGTGACGTATGTCAGTGGCTCAAGTCGAAGAAAATAATTCAAGATGGCGGACAACGCTTCAGGACATCGTATTTATGTATATATCAGATATGTTTAGCATTTAATCTCATATATTGTGTTACTTTTATCGAGAAATAAATACTTTTAAATCCAAAAACATCGTTCTTGTGACTTAACAATACCTCTGAAGTAACTTTTAAGACGTGGTTTAAGGTAGCACCGGAGAATTTCTGTTTACTGTTGCCAAGCAACCAGGGGTAGGCTAGGCACGCCCAGGAGCACCCACAAGCGAGTGCATCTCGCTCTCTTTTGTAGCTAATGTGACTGTAGGGTTACTTTTGGCCTCTGAAGTTTCCTTTCAATCTCTGTTATTTCGTCGTCTCCCAGAGCAACACTCATTTTATTACTTTTGTGTTGTTTTTGCTCCATTCTTCGCTCTCTTTAGCTCCTTTCTTTTCTTTCGCTTCGTTTTATGGTTCTGCGGAGGCTCCACGCAGTTGATGTTTATACGTGCTCTGGTGTGTGCGTCGAGCATGTGGGTGTATGTGGGTGTGTGAAGGAGAACGAAGAAAAGGTGAGAGAGTGACGGCGATTTTCTTCGGAGCGAATAGTGACCCTAGAGTGTTAGTGAGAGAAACTTAAGTGTCTCCTCTGTTCTTTCTGACCACGGTGGAAAATCTGAAGCAGGAGAAGTTAACCCTCTCCTTGATTTCATGTTGTTTATGGAGAAGGAGAACCAGGAAATGAGTCGGGGGAAATACAACGCTACCAAGTGATGTGTATTTTTCGAGAGGTGCATCAAAGAGTATAGACGTAACAAGAGGAGAAACTCAATGGAACTGCAGCTCCGCCATCTTGGACTGAATGTAACACAACGTTCTATTGAGTTTCTCCTCTTGTTGCTTCTATACTCTTTGGGTACATGTCAGGCGGGATGCAACGCAAACAAAATATCGCGTAATTATCGCGAGACTTTCGGTATAATATCGCGCAACGTGATATCGCGATAACGATATTGAGTCAATATATTGTGCACCCCTAGTAGCGTGACAGAAAAGCTTTCTATTTGTGAAGTGTCTTTGAAACAGACTAGCTCCATGTGTTATCATCATAGAGCACAGTACAATGATAACATTTAAACTGTAATAAAATAGAACAGAATAAAGTGACATTTTAGGCAGCGTCGTTTGACAAATGAAAAAAAAAAAAAGAACATGGGTTTGTATCCAGTGAACCAGAAGAGGACATGGTGTCAGGAATGCTAAAATGATTGAGCATTCAGAATCACTGACTTTAGTTTGTTATTTGTACTTGTCCGACCAATGACAAGGGCTAGTTTAGCAGCACAAGGCTACCCCACCAACACAAATGAGAGGGAGAGAAGATGCAATGCGCCACCACCTTCTGTAACTAAAAGAAATGATCCTCTGTCTTTGTGTGCAGTTCGCAAGTAAATTAACACTGGGTCAGTGCAGTTGTTTATGTGAGTCCTATGTGGTGAAGAGCTGTGTGTTGTGTCTTACACAAGAAAAAGAAATAGGATAAATTAAATACAGAAAGCAGTCTTCCAAATAGAGTATAACATTAAGTCGCAATATTCAGCCCACTTGCCACAGCTATAGTTGGTTTAGAATATGACCACCGCTACTCCTGGACAATTACATTTATTGCTGACATAACTGACAAACAATTTAATTGCATAAAACCATCTTTCCTGGGATGATTTAAGTTGAGCTCAGGGACACTAATTACAAAAGAACTGACCATTATTTGCCAACAATTTGATGACAAGCGTGCTATCTTGCTGCCTCTGATAACAAGTCAAACTCAAGGAAAAGCATCGTATTACATGCTCACAGAGGAGACTAGAGAAAACCTTTCCAACCTTCAGCTGTGAGTGAAAAGCAACATCTATGAAAGCATGCAGTACTGCAGGCTTAGCTGCTCTTCTTTTTATTGTGGCTTGCGGGCCACAATCAAGTGAAGTGCCTCTCGACTAAATAGAAGTAAGCTTTGTCAAAAGCAATGACCATAGGGAAATGTAAAGGCATTATTTCTATTAGATCAAGATTTTGGAAATATTCAAACATTGACCAAATAACCATTTCAATTTCAGACCTATCTAGATATTTACTTCACCTGATATGAATGAAAGACATAGCTAGAACACTTCTCACAGAGCAACTTTTAACACTGACTGCTGGATAGAAAAAGAGTATTTGTAAGTGGAATCATTATGTACAGCAGCAGCAGACTAGAATTAAAAATGGCCTTTAAATGTAATTATCTATACTCTTCAGGATTCTCAAACTGAGATAATTGGGAATCTGGCTGGATAGTAGGCTTATTTTAAAGACCCATGTTGAACACCTGATATGCACACTGAAGGTCAGAATTGGATTTTTGAAAATTACATGACTTTTCTTGACAATCGCAATTACAGCATCACTTACTCAGGGTTTCTGGCAGGTTCTGGACCAAAGATGTCTGAAATAGAACTGTAATAGGAGAAAGAGGGAGAGGAGATAAAGAAAGAGACTTTGTCATTTACAAAGTTTTACTGATATTGGGTATTTGCTGTTTCAATAAACAAACTTAGTGCATTGGTTTGTATCCAAGTAATAGCCCTGAAAGCAAGTTGTTACTAAATAGACTGTGATGCTCTGCAAACTATGAATGATACCTATTTTTTTTAAGACTCAGGTGTTTTGAGCAGGCTCTTTCACTGTCCTACACATCGTATAAATGTCAGTCATGACATTGACAAAATGTCAAGAAAATGTTATGGCCCGGGATGTTCCTTGAAAAAGGAATCAATATCTGATTTTTCCAACTACCAACTACCAACAAGAGTACAGTTGCGTGAGGTTGCCTCAAAAACTTCATAACAAGTCACAAAATATGTATAAAAAGCTCAACCGATCCATGCTGTCAGTCAGTAAGATCAGCAAGTTAAGGATTTAAACTGCCTCTACAGTTCACTGTCTGTGCATTTCCCCCATACTCCCAACATTGCCACTTAGAGCTATAATACATATAGTATATGAAATTGGGCAATGCTGCAAAACCAACAACACGGGCAACCACTCTGGACTTTGCACATGTGCATTTTGAAGATTAAGAGCATGATGAACATCATCCTTAGTGAAGTGAAGTATGGTGGTGGCAGGATAATACTTGTAGGGGCAGATGAACTCTAACCTTAGATTGATAGTGATGATCTATGCCCCATTAAGACCAAGTCCTGAAGCATTTTGCCAAATCAACACTGGAATAAGTATGTACGTTTTTAATTTTGTTGAAAGTCTGCGGAGATATAAATTAAAGGAATTCTCAAACGTTCTAAACTTATAAGTGAAAATATGTAAATATGAAACACGTATTTCAGTGTGGACTCATTACAAAAACACAGCACTAAATGGGCTTGGTAAACTTATTAGAGTTAGAAGTAACTCCATTGTTGACATTTTGTGAAACTGAGCAACAGGTGAATGTTTGTGAATTAGCACTAACGGTTCATTTGTTCTGTTACTGAAAATATTTCCCCACACATCCATAGATTTGGGTGAATAGGTAGCCTAGTGGCATTACTAAGGGCTGTTTTACAGTCACCGCAGCCGAGCTCGAGAGTAACCGGATGCCAGGACTCTCAGAGTGACTGCAAGAGCCTCTTGTAAACTTACTGGGTTAAGATGAGTTCTTTTATGGCGAATGAAAGGCTTGATCCGACGAAGTAGGTCATCGAATCAAATCGAAGCATTGACGTCAATGCTGCTGCCAGTTCTGCCGTTGTTTACCCTTTTCTTCTTCTTGTAGTCCGTAGAAATAGCAAAGTCGGTAGCCTTTCCACATTAGCACCACCTCTGTTCAGGAGAAGACTGCAACTAGTGTCGCGACCACTACGCGCAAGTATAAACAGTTACGGCACTCCCACGACATCACACTGGCGCTCGACAGGTCGGCGGCGAGTATACCCCACGTATAAAATGCCCATATTATGAAAAAAAACACTTTTTCTGGGATTTGGGGTATTATTTTATGTCTCTGGTGCTTCCACACGCATACAAACTTTGAAAAAAACAAACATCCATGCTGTTTTGAGTGAGATACGGGTTTCTGAATGTGTCCTGCCTTCAGTCTCCGGGTGAGCTGTTCAAAATCTGCGCTGCTTTCTACGTCACTAGCTGAAACGAGGAGCCCAGGGGGCTAACCGTTAGCATGCTAGCTCGTTCTCAATGGCAAAACACACACAAATTCACCCTAATCTACAAAATAAAATTGTATAGAACTACTTACATGTCCCTGTTCTGCAGGTATTCCATGCAAAGTTGGAAGTGTGCCCTTGTTTAGAAGAAGTCTCCCAGCTAATCCTGCCTTGTACAGGCCGAAGTTGGAGAAACAGCTAGCTAGCTCATGTAATCCTTACCTAGCTACTGCACATGTGCGACTGACAACAAAGATGTTACAGAAGTTGAGAGGTTTCACTCTGTAGCTAAAACAGAGACCTGACACAGGGTGAAAAGAGGAGCTGCAGCAATGTGCAGTACAACAAAAATATGTTTTTTGAAAATTAAACCATGTAAACCTATTCTGATATAATCTCAAATTACAATTATGAACCTGAAAATGAGCATAATATGGACACTTTAAGGCACGCAATTCACTCCCTATGCCTCAAGTACACTTATACACACAACGGGATGCTGTGCTGAATCGATTAGGCATACGTACTGTAAACTGGTCTACACTACTTTTAGTGACACTGTATTGTTTCTCTAGATCTGCTGGTTCTCCTAATGTGCTGGTTACCAGCTACATAAGAGATGTACAGGTTTTAAGGACAGGAATTGTCAGGAACCTCCTTATATAATGACTCAGCATTGTGAAGGTAATTTATTGTAGTTTATAGTTATTTTTTTTTCTTACTATGTAGAACAGCTATTTGATGCTATCGCTTATATTATATTATATCATAAGTAAAATGTTTTATGTGGGGATATTAAGTAAGTATTGGGTATTGGGCTATATTTCTTCTGAGTAATCATAGGATCCAGACAAGCTTTCGGAGACTGTTGTCCTTGCAAAGCAGCATGTCTCTCTCTTCCATCGTGTTTACTTCTGAATTCAATTAACTCAGTTTAGTTACCACAATAATTGACATTACCATGATGGAGTCTATAAGAAATACTAATCAAATATGAAATGAATCACATATTATTATAATGCTGTCCTGTGAATGCCACACAGGCTTGAAAATGAAATGCTATCATATTTCTGAAATGACGGCGATATCCTCAAGGATTTATGAAATGTAAGGAGTTACAAGACGAAGCACTGTTTTTTTTTAAAAATCAAATCGGAGGTGTTCAAGGTCCAAAGCCATCTTTTATCATTATCACTGTGAAATTACACGTAGTTATATTCCAACTGTAGAAAGTAGTCAACAACAAGGATCTCTCTTTTCTGTAGCATGAAAAGGCTCATCCTTTGACAGCTTTGAGGGCGTCACCTACTGTAAGTGAATCAGGATGTCCATTATCTAGGACTCACCTGCTGATAGACACTTCACTATAAGTGGGGCTGGATGACAATTCAATCCTTGGCTCCTTGTCAGAGTCTCCATCTTCTACCTTCATCACTGGGCAGCTTTTTGATTCTGCAACTTGATCTGGAAGAGGCAAAAATATATATCTTCGTGTCAGACACTCAGAGAGAACCAAATAGTGGAGAAATGACCTGTCAAAGAGATTGCATAACATATATGCCCCTAACAACCTAGAGTCCTTTGGACACCAGATTTTCACATATCCTTAATGGTAAAAGCAAATTTAAGGTCCTGTTGGTACTATCACACTAGCCTCTCACACAGTGGACATTGTCATGCAATTTTTGTTTGTGCATTTTCCTTTGCATATTGCATACAAATAAGCAACATGCAACACCACTAATTAATTTAGTTAATGAAAGTACCACTTAATTAAAATCTGCAATAACTGGTATTTTCAGTAGGGGGCAGTGGAAACAAGTTGAGAACACAACATTGCCATATCATCAACTTTTAGGTTAATACGATGAACTTGTTGAACAGTTGCTTATTTACACATCCAGCAGTTACAGAGCAACATTATCATTCATTTGGAGTTGTGTTCCTTGCCACCTGGTGAATGCAAGTCCAATATTAACTAACTAACTAACTAACTAACTAACTAACTAACTGTCTCTTAGCTCCATTTCTGGTCTCTATCAACTCGAGGGAAAAAAGATGGCTCTTTAGCTGCAAAGAGCTGCCTGCTGCGGCTGATAACGCTATAGGAGTGGTGAGAGTGATCCAACACAGTAACATTGTGGATCGCATTAAGTCTTCACAAATCTTTTTGATACATTTGAGAAAATATAACAAAATATATGGAAGACATATTTTTAAAAAAAAAAAAAAACGTACTGATTATCAAGACTAAAAGGTGCAGTTATAAATTATAAACACATAAAATAATCCATAAAACTGTAATAAGGTACCTAACTTTTTTCACCTTACATTCCTGCTCTGCACTTCCTCTTTAACATTTGGTAAATTATTCTCAACTTGTTCCCAAAATACAAATACTGTACACCAACATTGATTACTGTTAATAACACATCTGTATCAACCCTTGCCTGATGTGCCTAACAATGGAGTGCAGTCATGTTGTGAATTTGGCAAGGATGGAACAAATAATTGAGTGCACTTTATTCACTCTCACACACACAACCAGCAGGGAGTCACAACAAGCTCTTCAAGCAGCATCGCATGGCTCATTTGGCATATTGCTAAAGAAAATAATTGCCACAAAGCAATCAATCGCATTACCATGGGGATCAGGTGACTTATGCTGAAGAGTATCAGAAAGCTTAAAAGTCTCCTGTTGCTAGAGTATATTTTAAGCCTTGAGAAAGGTAAAGAGTGTTGCAGTACCAGCAGGGTGTGTTTTTTGTGCATCCTCTCCTTCCACAATGACTTCCTGTTTGATACGAGTCTGCCTGGTGGTCTCTAGGTGACCCCGAACCTGGGCAATTAGGCGGGAAAAGTCACTGCTGTGCTGCTTCCCTGTAGGCAAAATAGGATATATTGTGGAATAGTTAAGAAATGACAGAATTCTTAATTATGCAACAGTATTTAAGGTACACAGTACTCGTCAACACCAGTTGATGCCAGTAAGTCGCAGCACTAGCTCGGCCCGTGGGGACTTGACTTGATTTGAAGTGAAACACCATAGATCCAAGCTCCAAGATGAAATCACTGTGGCTACAACTACTATGGTGGAGGCTACAGTCATTGAAAATACATTATAGCCGACTGTGAACGGACGCAAGCTAAAGAAGAATAAAAGTTTGCTTATGTACGTATCCAAAAATAAAGGATGTAATCACTTTCTACATTAAGCATCTGCAAATATGTGATGTTCTTTAAACAAAGACAGGAGAACAGAACTGAGAGAAAAAAAACTTTACGCCAAAACACTGCAATTAACACTAGTTCATCTACACATGAAACAACTCTGCTACCTCAGATGGTCACTTATATCTTCATGAGCAACATTTGCCAATGCAGTTGCAAAGCTTTACCATGTGAATAATACACATCAGTACATATGTACCGTTTTTTTTGCTGGCTTGTAAAGATTTGATTGAGTTGTGCAATTTGTGAGTTACAAGTTATGGTAACATCTCATGCACCAGGTACATTTCACAGACATAAGGGATGGACACTAGTACACACAGCTTTACAATGGACCCCATCAGGAAAAATGCAATGGGCAATTATTATTATTTTTAGTATTACCAGTTATTGGATAAACTATAACACTGGCCATTGAGGGTGTTACTCCAGTCAAAACATTTTGTTTTTCTGTTGGGAAGCGCATATAAGGATCAAACATCTCAGGGGCTGGTCTCACGAAGCAGGATTTTCCTTGCACTTATTCTGGGTTATTAGAAAGTTTTCTGAATAACCAGCTACTGATTGTATTATTACTAAAAGAAAATGTGAGATTGAAGGATGCAGGTGGATTCGGTGTGTGAATGCATGAGTGCTACTTTCACCTTCCTGTCTGCTCATTCACCATTCCCAATGCTGGCAGAGTGAGTCATCCAGATCCTCCTCTGATAAATCAGAGGTTATCACAGCAGTGCAGCTATTTATAGAACCTACCTGCTGTAAGTCACATCCATTTTTCAACCACTTTTAAAAGTTGGCACTGCGGATTTACAGTTTATCCACGCTTTTTTATCTTTTTTAACCATGACAACATAAGTTTGGATAATGTTCTTTAATGTTGCTGTTTTTGCTTGACCTTTGCCCTGAGGATAAAAACATAGAGCTGCTCTAAATTGCTGTACATCTGTATGTCTCAGGCTGATTACCTATGAGCTCATAGCAAATGGAAAAAAAAAAAAATCTTAAACGGACACTTAAATAGCCAAGTCACCCTACAAATTATAATAAAAAATATCATCAATTTTACATTTACATTCCAGCTTTTGCTGCTAAATGACTCACTAAAGACACAGCAATATTGCACATTTTTTATGCTGGTAATGTGTTGCTGAAGGTATATGAAGCTGGCTCCTAATGAAGGGCTTCTAGACTGACTAAAGTAAGATTGAGATTACAGCGGGGCGACACACTGAAAATGCAATATGCACAAAAGTATGCAATCTTGTAAATATTGCCTCTTCAGTTTTCAGAAGAATCTCCACTTCTCTCACTGTATTATCATGCAACAATTACTAACTCACAAAACATAACGTAATGCAGATGGATTACCTTTCAATCAAGAGCCAGGTCTCTTGTTGGTTTTCATACTGTACTAGCTGTCTAGAAATGGAAAAAAATAAATGCAGTGATTGGTCTAAAAGCCTATGATTTGGAACCGTCATGACAGGCTGTCATTGTATCTAATCTTTAGGCATTTTCTGAGACATCTATATCTGAGAGAAGACTTTAAAATCCTTCCTTGACCAAGTCTGTGTCCTGCATTGTTCTGCTGGCAATAATTCAGGGGAAGTCTTAACCTTTTGATTGCTTAAGGTATTCTAACAGAAGAATCAAATCAAACAGAATTTCCTACATCATTTCAAAGCAGAGGTGAGCCGTCCAAACTGAAATAAAGACCGCCTCCGCTAACGTCAGAAGAAATTAATACACTTATGGAATAAAACATAAATCTTTAGAGAAAAAGAATGGAGAAGTACTAAACTACCCACAATCCTAAGCGTAACAGCGATGTCTCAGATAAGTGGAGCTCGCTGTTACCATTGAAATGTTTATCGCACCTGCGAACGGCTATAGCGAGCTGCTACCACTGAAGTCTATGATCGTTTATGTAGACAGTCTTGTACCTTTGCCTTTTTTGCCGTTTTCAAAATGTTCTTTTGTGCCGAATCAAATGTTTTATGGTCACGATTCATCTCGTAGCTGGTTGGCTTGGTTACTGGCTTAAAATAGCCTAGAAATCTAGACGCACCCTAGCGGCAGCAAATGTAATTTGCAGCCAGGGTCAATCTAGCAACTCTCCGTTGGCTTGCGAGCTGGAAAAACCAAATTCTGGTCAGGCCAATCACATCTTGTATAGAGCCGGTGGGCGGGCTTAACATAATGACGGCAGAGTTGTGACGTTCCGCGTGAATTCCCTGCTACTTATAAACAAAGAAGATGGCTGCTGCTGCTGGCGAACAGTGGTCTTTCGAATCGGCTTTGGCCGCAACTCTGGAAGACTTGGAGTTAAGCACTGAAGTCATTCTTAAACAAGGAAGACGTGTTTGGTGTTTTGCCGACTGGATATGGCAAAAGTTTAATCTATCAACTAGCGTTGCTCTGGTTGGCTATGAGTGCAGAGGGAATTTGAAAGACAACCGTTTATCCCGCCCCTCGGATTGAGCCCTGCCAATGGTGAGTTCCCAGACTCAACATCTTGATGTGGGCCTGGCTTGTCAGGCTAGGCTTAAAACTCTTTATATAAGCATTTTCGGAAACATCAATGGAGCAATTGAATAGGGAAATTCACTTTGGGTACCAGAGCTATTCAAAAAGTGGGCGGTCACTGTTGAGCTCTATAGGTACATGGAGTTAGGTCAGTAGATGGTAAGTTTTGATGCAACATGTTTGTACATGCACTGTGATTCTGTCTATCAGATTATTTTAATAAAGGCTGTTTACTCCTAATTAAGGTTATGTATGAAATATCCCTTCAAATTCATGAGAATGCCCTATATCAAGATAACCTATATAACAAAATGGGAAAAGCTAATGAAAAGTTATTTTCTAGCTATGCTGAGAGAATTGAGAAATAGACGTGTTGCTTTGCCTGCTTAAATTTACTAGTCTCATCTTTAAAACGGTGGTGCACCCAATGTGATTCACTGCTGCATGCTCACTCCAGCGAGACAACTCGATAGAGAAGCCCTTCTTCACTCTTGCAGTAGCATGTACTACTTCAGTAGAATGGAAAATCACACCAAAGTGTTTTCCATTGTTAGTTTTTTAAGTGCTGTGAAATATGTGGTGTCCATAAAAAGGCGAAAGCAACATTACAAACCATTTCAGGGAAAACAAAATTGGTCAATTTAGCTACAGTTCAAAAACAAAATCATACTTTGGAAAGAAGGGGTCTGTTTCTGTGAGATAACATTTTGCAATTATTTTTGTCTGATGTGTCTTTTTCTACAGAAGACAGCATTCATACACATTTGTAATGAACCACACAGTTGGGGCACAGTTTGGCCACCCGCCTACTAGGCACAGGGGGTCATTGTATCATCTATACGAAGTTGATTTATCATATAATGTGTCCTTTTCCTCTAATAAACAGTGGCTTTAAAACAAATGTATCAACTGGCAATTGAGTACCCTGGCTTTGCATAGAGAAGAGGGAAAATAAGACTAGATTTTGTAATTTTTTACTGACAGCATTCAGTTTTTGTTGTTTTTTGTACTTTAGGACGATAGAATTTTGTTGCTACTCATTCTTGTTGTTCTTGCATGGCAAACATGTTGACGTACTTCTTTAAACCATTTGACAGTGGTCAAATACGACTTTGCTTATCTTTCAGCAAATCAAATACAAATGCAGAATTATGATTAGATATTTCCTCTCATGCAGGTGTACAGTATTATGCATGTTTTTACACTGTATTCGTATGCACCTTTTAACAGAATATGTAAAGGTATGCAAAACTGTTTCATCAGTTGACCTTTGTTGGCACTGATTTTTAGCTGTCAGCTTGGTGAGTCAGACCCCTGAGGTGTCCACAGATTGATAGCCAAAGTTTCCTGAAAAACAAATCACTTACTGTAATTTGAATGCATCTCATCAATCTCCTTCTCAGACTTATTCTTTGTGAAAACCATGACCTGCAAGAGATTTTAATGGACAAAAACATGTACATTGGCATTAACCATTAATGAAAAAACACATGACAATATAACAACAAATTTGCAAAGCACTTGCCCTATTGCTTGGTTTAAGTTCTCAAAGGTTGAAATTGTCATTTCATTTGCCATAAACACACTGCAATCATGCAGTGCATACCTCCAACCTTTTATGGTACATTACAGCAACCTACTGTCAATACAGAGGGGAGTCCTCATCAAAACATTGTTCTACATTACACCTAGTGGTAATAAAAAATAAAGCAATTTAAGCCCACAAGATATCCCATTAAGCAGTTAATACACACAGGTTTGGCTTTCCCCTGCAGTTGATTCCTGATCTTCTCATTGGTCTCCAACTCTTTGGCAATATCTTCAGCTATTGACAGAGGAAATAAACATCTTTATTACTCATGAGATCACAAATATTGCCCGTTATATATATATATATATATATATATATATATATATATATACACACACACACACACACACACGGAATGAAACTTGGATATATTGAATAAAAGACTGAATATATGGAATGAAAGTCTAAATGTATTTAATGAAAGTCTAAATATATAGAATTAAAGTATTGTATTGTTTGAATTACTTTAAATCTTGTGTGGTCTCCCTCTTTGTCTAGCTGTCTAGCATGCCAACTGCAAACAGTATAACCCTCATGATATAACAGACCAAATACCCTCACCTGATTTTGGGTTTAGGGAATCACACTGGGCATTGTACATTTGCACAAACTCCTGGTGTCTTTTGATCAGCTGCTCTCGAGAACCCTGAATTGAGAGATGGCACTCCTTCAGTCTCCTCTTCAGCTCCTGCACTGAAAGCAGGTTGTACACAAGCTTCGTCATTGGACGCCTCGCTTGGCCAAGGGAGCTGCAACAGACATAGCGACTAGTTTATTTCAGTAATCACCAGATACATTACTTGATGATGGTGGGGGACATTTTTATGCTCAGCTGTAAGAAACTTCTATGACTGTTCTACATGCTAGTCTTGGACATCATAAGCAGGAAATAAATTAATACAATATCAGACAGTGGCCACATCAGCTGAGCTCATAGCAAAATGAAATTGATATGATTAATGATATATAACAGATGGGAATTGCCATTATTTTGTCAAATTGGTGAAGGAACACACCTCTGATGATTGTCTGATTGACTGTTCAATTCAGACATGGCTGTCAAATGTGTTATACTATATTTCATTATATTATATACTTTGTCTTGAATATAAGACATTAAGTGTAAGTTATTAAGGTTGGTTGCAAGAAGAATCCTCCTCGTGTAGGCTGGCTACTTAAGGCCAGAATATTAAAACCTCTGCAATTCATCATTATGACATCAAGAGCTACTCTAGATCAAGTATTTATCACTGCTACAAAAATGACCCATCAGTAACAGAACCTCAATTGCTGCATGGGTCATTAATCACACTGGAAAACATTTTGCAGGCCCCTCACAAGAATCAGTCTTTCAAATTATGTCACAGATACAGTCTTTAGTAAGATGATTGATGGTAATACTACAAATCTGGTAATAAATGTGACTGTATGGTTTCAGTAATTCTGCCATTTTAAGCAAACAAAAGCATAGTAACACTTTAGTAAATGCTTTAGGTAACAGGGCTTCACGTTCTACTTCAAGTAAATACACAGGCACTTTCAGTGGAAACTATCTTCTTAGACAGTGGAAAGAAAAGATGCAAAAAAAGTGTGCATAGAAAGTCATCTGACGGTAGCATCCTACTATGTAGATGTTGTGAAGATCTCTAGTTAAATAAAATGTGCACATGTCTATGTTTCCTTGAAGCTACAGTCCAGTGGATCATCTATTCAGGAGGGAAATGGCTCTTGGGAAAAAAAGCTATTGAGGTGGCGTGAGGTCCTTGTCCTCATTGCACTGTACCTTCTTCCTGAGGGAAGCAGCCTTGCTGGATGGGACTGATCAGCAGCAATTTTAGCTGCCCTCATCCTGACTCTGGCCTCATACAGGTCACTGATTGACAGCTGCCTCTGCCCAGTCAGCTTCTAGCCTCTCTGCTGTGCACAGAGAGGCTAGAAGCAAGGGAAAAATGCTGGCCTAGCTCCAACCCTGAAATATATTTCTTCTTGTCTTGTAATCCAACTCCACTGCATGTGTAAGTGGATCCAGCCCAAACAGTCACACAATCCCTGGCGAGACAAATGTTTTTCAGTAAATTGAATAGATTTTAATTCAATAATCTTGATATGGCAACCCTGTATTTAAACAAACTTTGTATGTGCTGTGTACATTCACAATTATTGGTCCAGAAATGGCCCCAACACAAACTGCTCCTAAAACCTCTACTTATTATCACTACTTATTTTTTTTTTATTATATTTAAAAGCCAAAACTCTTGATCTTCCCCCCCCAATGACAAACATCAATGCAAACCTCTATATTTCTCTCGTCATTCTAATCTTCCAAAATCTATAAAGTGTCTTTCACTTCCCTATGGAGTGTATGGAGTATTAGAGGCAGGCCCAGATTGGCTAATGGGGAGAATTCTTGGCCGGTCTGGTTCTTTTGGTCATGAGGGCTGGTGGTGTAGTCATGGTACTGGGTTGAAATCATAGTTGAAATATATCCTGGATGCTGTCCCTAGGTTGCCTGCACTCACAGCCCACTCTTCTTATTTTTTTTTTCTTCTTGCAGCCCACCGTCCTCTATATTCATGCAGACCACTCGCAGAGTGCAATCTGGTTATTATTACGTAATTATGTTTTGACTCCTCCTCTGACGCCATCTTGCTCAAAAAATCGAACCGTCCTCGTACACTTTAGTCAGTGGTGCTGAAGGATGCGATCGCGACATGCGAGCAAAACGGTGCTGAAAAGGCGACACGGCCAGATGTGTAAAAAATACAACGTTGCCTACAAACCATCATTCGTGTTTATGCATCAAACTTTTTCTTGTAGCTGCTCAGCAGCAGCCACTAGTCCAGTTTGCTGCTAACAGTGACAATGAAGAGCCAGTACCAAGCACCAGCCATGAGCCCAGAACTCCAGAGTAGGCAGGTAGGGTTGCTCATTGAGTGAATATTATAAGAATTAGAATTAAGATTAATGAACAGTATGGTGCAGACCTGCTCTATATAAAAGAATGCCCTGAGATTATTGATGATGCCAGATAATTTGGCACTACATTAATGAAATTGACTTGACTTTATCAGAAAGCTTTGTAAAAAGGGGAGATTTGTGCTGAAGTTATGACAATTTAAAAAAATATATTTAGTGTCAGAAAGAGGGCCAGGACCCAGTGGTGTGCAAGGGATAGCTGCTGTCAGTGTGGAAGGCACATCTAAGCTGTTGCACCAGTGTGAGAACGAGCAAACATGATCAGATATGTTACAATACTTCCTATGCCCAAATGTTACTAGTGACACATAATGCCTTTTATCATCGAAAACAGGATAGTAAATTTACAAAGCTCACAACTGAAAGGCAATAGCATGAAAGAAATATGAAATATTATACATTGGTTTTATTTTCATCCAAGGTTTGGATGTCTGTGAACACTTATTTGCACAGATAATAGATTCTGATATTGTTGAACATAATTGTGTTTTGGTTGTTAACTGTTCTAATAAATCTACACTGTGAGCAACACACTGTATTTGCACTGAATTGGAAATTATATTTCACAAAAATACACCGGATTACCAGGCTGTAGAGAACAGTGCACATTGCAGACTTCTGTATATATTAAGGTTTTAATTACATTATTTTAATAATGGCCCACTTTACTTCACGACTGACTACTTCACAACTGACTATATTAAAAAAAATGTAAAGTGGGCAGTCCAGGGCTGAAAATGAGTCCCACTCAGCCTTCATTTAGGCCTAAGTGATCAGTTAAGTGGGTATTTTACCTCCTCAAGCTTTCCTTCTTCTCTCCGCTGGTAAGGCACGTGTCCAGATGCTTGTTGATAAACTGCTGTGGCACACTTACAGAACACACAGGGCAGTCCACTGTAAAAAATATATAAAGAAAGCAGCTTAATTAAAAATAATAAACCAGTTTTTGCTGCTATGTCATATTAGATTTCATTGCCCAACCAAACTAGGGATGCACCGATACCACTTTTTTTCAGACCAAGTACAAGTACTTACATTTGGGTACTTGCTGATACCAAGTACCAATATGAGTACTTAATAATACCATTACAGTTCTAACAATGTTTTATTTACATCAGATGTTCCGCGTGAATTCCCTTCTACTTGAAAACAAAGGAAATGGCTGCTGCTGCTGGCAAACAGCGGTCTTTCGAATCGGCTCAGGCCGTGACTCTGGAAGACTTGGAGTTAAGCAACTAGCATTGCTCTGGTTGGTTGCAGTTACAGCTGGGCAATATATCGTTATTATATCGACATCGTGATATGAGACTAGATATCGTCTTAGATTTTGGATATCGTAATATGGCTTAAGTGTTGTCTTTTCCTGGTTTTAAAGGCTGCATTACAGTAAAGTTGTGTCGTGTCAAGACTGTTGTAACTGTTCTATTATTTCCCACTTAGTCATTATATCCACATTATTGATGATTATTTATCAAAAATCTCATTGTTTAAATATTTTTGTGAAAGCACCAATAGTCAACACTACAATATTGCTGCGGTATCGATATCGAGGTATTTGGTCAAAAATATTGTGATATTTGATTTTCTCCATATCGCCCAGCCCTAGTTGCAGCGCTATCCTATTGTGTGCAGAGGGAATTTGAAAGACAACCGTTTATCCCACCCCTCGGATTGAGTCCTGCCAATGGTGAGTTCCCAGACCCAACATCTTGATGTGGGTCTGGCTTGTCAGGCTAGTTAATTGGGTCACTGTTACCGCAATTGTTGAATGTAAAAATGCACACAAGAAAAAGCTACTGGTATAACTCTCTGTAGGTTGGACAGGGACACATTACAATGACATCAGCTTTTACTTTCTTTGCCAGGCCTGTAGATAGCATCATCAACAGGTCTACATCTGCAGTTCTTAACTGCTGCTGCCTCTGTTACCAGATTAGGGGGAGCAGTTTCGCAGAAATACAATTTATCTGACAATGACCAAACAGCTCTCCTTTGTGGAGATTCTGTAACCTTGTGAACATGAACAAGTGAGAAGCTAGTTGGATGGGGTGAGTCATACTGGGTGATGCAGCCTTCTTAACCTACAGGTACAAAGGATTTACCTCTGATTACGGGCTTTACGTCTTTTGATGGTGACGAACAAAGCGCCATAATACTGTGCGAGACTCCGGCCTCCTGTTTGACTGACATCAAACCCTGGATAGATGCCTCCTCCACGTCTATTGGCTCTTCCTTCACAACCACTGGAAGTTGAGCAGTCGCTGAATGTAGGCCAGCGTAATTTGCATTGTGGGTGCGTGCAGTCAGCATTTCCTCCCGCTGAACACACTGAGCAACAGAACTACTTTGCTGAGTTTCTTTAGCAGGAGATGTTTTAGGCCTCTTTTGGAAAAAGTGACTCAAAACAGAGCTGTTACCCTTCTGGCCCCTCTCTCTGGGAATTTTGCATTTGACAGCTGAAACTGGGGTCTTTGGCGATATTGGAGGAGAGTCAAAATTTACGTTTGACAACTGCTGCCTGAAAGAAAGAAGAAAGGCAAAGTGCATGTGCATGTGAATCAAAATGTGTGCAGCATTGGTCAACAACACAAATATATAATTACATAAAGTATATGAAAGGTAAAGGACTTAAAGTCCTCTTAAAAAACACATTGAACCCATCAACAAAAGAGCCAATAAATACTGTGGACTGTAAAGTAAGCCCTTTGACGTTAAAACCGCACCTGGTCAATTATCTCACTCCTTTTCTACCAAGCAAGAAGACACTTTGGCTACAGTCTTGGAAATGTGGAAAGCAAACAAATTGCAGCTGAGCCATTACTTGGCAATAAAATGGAACCAATGAGGTGTGTAATGTTCTGCTTTCCATATCTAAAACGTATTTGTGCTTACTGTCTCCATTAGAGCAGGTTCACACACTTGCCAAAGCCACACATGTGATGTGGAAAGACCTACTCTCTCTCCCAGCAAAGATCTTAAAGAAATCAGCTCTCCCACACCATTCATCTGTACTGCAACACTGCATGCAGGTATAATTATTACTGGTCTCTGCACTAAAATGTGTTCAACTTTGTAGTGCAGCAAATGATTTCGTATATTTAGAGAAAGTGAGCAAAACAACAAAATGTCTATGAAAAAGTACCCACATCCCCATGAGTTACAAAGTAAAAAGTTTCAGTTTTGTATCTAATGGTTTACTTTTACTGATAACTGCACTGTTACTTACAAGACCTGGATGATTACCTCTGTCAAGGAGGTTACAGTTTTTGTTTGCTAGGTTTGTCTGTCAGCAAGATAACAGAAAAACTACTGGCCTGATTGTCATGAAACATGGTGAAAGGGTGTAGTAGCATGGGGCAAGAAAAAAAACATTACACTCCTTAATTTTTTAAATAGGGCATGCCTTGGCAGAGGTCTGCACTCTCAAAGTGCCCTTCTAGTTCAAATGTACTATCACTTTACATAACAGCCATTAGTTTTAACTGTTTCTGCCTCATTTAAGCAATCAGTTTTTTTCCATCGGTTTAGTATGTCAAATGTTTCTAAACAACTGTACCCCAGCAGTTTACTGGCTGTTGCCATAGAGAAGACACCTGCCAGAAGAGCTAATCAGACTATATTCATAGTGACTTGGTGCGTATTTAGTACACTTTGTGTTTAACACACTATGGCAGAAATAACATTTAAGATGGGTTTCAGCATGGATTGAACTTAATTTAGGTGAAAATGAGTTGGAGCTGATCTAAACAGACAATACAGTTTAATCTGATTGTATCCACAATTCATTATTCAGTGGGAAGGAGGAGAATCAGGCCATTCATAATTAATAAACCAGGTCTTTCCAGGATTTAAGTATGACATAGATTCAAAGTATTTGCAGTGACTGCAAACCAGTGATTTTAAACATTACCAATTAACTAACTAATTGCACTACATCCCACTCCATGTGTACTTGTCTTGATATTATGTCTTATTTGTATATTTGTCTTTTTGTATATTATGTTGATATGTGCCTATATGTATATTGTCTCTATTGTACAGTATGTGTCTATATTACTATTTGTCTATGTATAGAGAGTTAACAGCTACAGAAGTCAAATTCCTTGTGTATGTAAGTATACTTGGCCAATAAATCTGATTCTGATTAACAATGAATGAGGCAGGACTCAAAAAATATACTATATAATTGGTTCCAAAAAATAAAAAGCTGGACTTTCAGAAACACACCACAATCAAGATTGGAGCGGTACACCATGAGGGAATAGAAGCTGCAGTTTAGGCATTTTGTTGAAAGTCTCATTGATCTTCCAGGTCACACACGCTAATTGAACTTGAATTGTCTCATCATATTGATTCTCTCTACAACATGTAGAATAATCGTTTATAGTTAGGACTGGGTGTTACGTGCAAGGATAGCTATTATAGTACTTTAAAAGTTGGATGTTAGTGACCTTAAATACACGCACATGTTCATTGATCCACAGTCCTTTCGACACCCTCTGTTTCTCACAATATACCATGTCAACTCTAAAATGGAATTTAAACATACAGTATTTCAATGACGAGAAATGTTTATAAAACACCTGTTTGTAGCTTGTATTTAAAACCCATAAAAATTTGATGTAAAAATGAATGTAATAAAAGACAGACTACAGTTGTTCATAAGTATGTACTGCCCCATTACAAAAGAAAACTGTTAAGTTCAAGGAAACATGTACTGTATCCATAACAGAAAATGCCACTGTGCTTTAAGTTGGTGATTAAATAAATTAAACAGCAGTGTTCAATGTCTCAATGTAAAAGCTCCACTTCTACCTACGTAAATGAGTTCACTAATTGAGAGGAGGGACTACGAGGTAGCTGGTTAATGTGATAATATAAATGTGTGGCACTGCTATAACAGCTAATGTTTTGCTAGAGAAATAAGCAATACATTAGTGCCATTGGCCAACAGCTAATGCAGTGTTCTCCACGTTTCCCAGTGAGAAATGTGAGTGGCCCAATGAAAGAAGCAATCGACAAACACTTTTAAAGCAGAAAACATAGCAACCACATGGACAACTGCTAGAATAATCTAAATATTCTTCCCTGTATGATTCTGTACAGACACATTTTTACACAGGCCCACAAGCAAAATCTATAAAAGATATCGTCTTAAAAGGTAGTATATATATTTCAGAGCAAAGGAACTATTCCTAAACTAAATTGTTTGAGACGAGTCTATTGCTACATAAAAACGCTCTATGACAAAGTTACCTATCAAGGAATCCCATTTTTCAGACGCTCAATGCTAGACAACAGGAAATTAAAAATCTGTGGAAAGAGCACCTCCGTTAGCCACTCATTCGTAACAGTGATGACAATCAGAAAGTCTTCAGTTCGAAGGGAGACCTTTGAGAATGTTAATAATATTGAGGTGATTGATGAAAGGGAGAAACTTACTGACTGATAACAGCACTCAGACATCATATTGACATTAGCCTCGACTATAACAAAACAATTCTGTTGATTTTAGTTTGAGGGTTTTTTTTCCAGGGACAATGCCCAATGATGAACAGAAAACAAGCCAGTTAATCAAGCAGCTTATTTTCATCTATTTTACCTAGACAGATGTTATAAGGCACCTGTGGATTGCCCTAACTAGATGTGTGTTCTGCTGTCCTTGTGTTGTTATTTCTTTATTGAAACAGAAAAAAAGTCTAACAGCTATACAGTACAAGGTGGGGGTTACAGGATGAGAAAGAGGTTATGACCCTAAACCAGCAGGGATAAAGAATCCCAAGGGCCGGGGTGACCCATATTGTACATTTATCCGTAAGCGTAAAGTCCAATTTATGGTCCTGCGTTAAATCGACGCCGTGGGTACGTACGTAGGTACGTGAAGATACCGGACCCTACGCTGTAGCCTGATGTGCACCTCTCAAAAAAAATGTAACTACACGTCGTGGCAACGCAGAGCGCAACAACCGTGGCTTGGTAGCGTTGCATTTCCTCCTACTCATTTCCTGGTTCTCCTTTTCCATAAACAACATGAAATCAAGGAGAGGGTTAACTTTTCCTGCTACAGCTTTCTAGGGCTGAAACGATTACTCGAATAATTCGAATAATTCGATTACAAAAAAGCTTTGAGGCAAATTCTCTGCCTCGAAGCTTCGTTTAATTCCAATCAGTCGCGTTATGCAGCCCGCTCCGCTCAGAGTCATTGTTTCACACGGACTGTTATTAACGACGCACACAACATTCAGTGGCGCGATGGCGGAGAGCACGGAGCTAGCGGCAGTAATGACTGAAAACGGGATAAATTATGGACATCCAAGTGGATAAATCTAGGATGTAAGAGTTTGGATTTATTGCTCAACAACTCCGAAAAAAGGCACAACTTCCAGGCTGGATAGAAAACCTTCTGTAAAGGCTAAAGAGACACCAAAGACACCCCCGTGATGGCTAACTCCTTAGCTTTTAGCAGGAAAAAATCGGTAAGAAGCTACATTTTATAACAGTTGTGTAACTGCTATAAATCATCTTATGCTTTGTGTGTGGGCTTAATTGAATCATGAGAGTCTAAGCTTTCAATTGGTGTGTCGCATGGCTGTATATTTTGAAGATTTAATGCTTTAAAGTTATAAAAACGTTTATGAGTGGAGGTTACAGCGACGCCACAGCCACAAAGTGTGCCGTCCAGTGATCCTTGAGGCTAAATCATTTTTTATCCGATTAATCGATGAAATAATCGCTAGAATATTCGATTACAAAAATAATCATTAGCTGCAGCCCTACAGCTTTCCCACCATGGTCAGAAAGCAAAGGGGAGACACTTTGTTTCTCTCACTATGACTCCAGAGTCGCTACTCGCTCCGAAGTTAATCACTGTCACTCTCTCACTCGCTCTACCACACACTCCCCACGCATACACTTACACACATGCCGGGTCTGCTATTCTCTTAAAGAGATACGCTAAACGACGCAGACACCAGTGCACAGGTTTAAACCTCAGGACACTTATGTAGGATACAGCGAATGCTCTGCGTAAAGCCCCCGCAGAAGCATAAATCCGCCTTTAGACCAAGCAATGAGTGCAAGCATGTGGCTAGCTGCACCCATGTGGTCAAGTTAAAGGAAATGTTTTCCTACCCTGTAATAAGTATCACTGGAGAAAAAAACTCAAATTTAAAGTACCAAGACATTTCCTTTAGACCCGCTCTGGACACTGCTTATGTATGCCTACATCCTGCTGTAATAAAAAAAGATCAGCCCTAGAGCTCCACAACACACACCGAAGTGCAATACAAGAAGAACCTAGAATGACTTCAGCTGATGAAAACAAAATCCCCATTTGATTGAGGTAGATTACTGTAAGGCATGTACGTGTTTTTCTAATGCTGGTTAATTACAATAAACTGGAATTGGTTCTCTTGTGGACATATTGTAATCATGTCAATAACAATGGGATTTCCTGAAATGACCAGAGTAATATTTTTTTTTCTTCAATTCTTAGAATTATGACAATACAAACTGGAGGGATGCTCAGGTGGTGCACCTGTGTTCATTGTAAAAGAGGTTTTACATGGATTGTGGAGCGAGTCTTATTTCCTGATCTGTCATTTTCATTATTCTGTTGGTCTATGTCTGATGCAAAAAAAAATTGTATTGTATGTTGTAGATGGCTATATCCAAAGGAATTGCTTAGATCCTTGTTCTCCATCTGAGATGGTGTGCAAAAGGCCAGAAAACACTTGGATTTAATAGTACTTAGATAAATGAAAGTGCCATTGCTCACTAGGGACCAACAAAGCAGTAACTTAATGACTTTAGCATCAAGTATCCATGTTTGACTTAAGTTAAGTGAACATGTTTGGTTAAGTGGACAAATGTGGATAGGGCAGTATTGTTTTTTAGAAGTTCACTGCTTGTACTAATGGCATTACACTGAATTTGAAATGGATACCAAACAGGTATTGTTGCCTATATTTAGATGTTTCTATTATTGATCCTTATATTAATGTTTTAAAAAACAGCTACTGGTGATGCAAGGTACACAAAGGTCCATTTATAGACAAAGTTCTGATACTTTTTCAGACATAAGACAGACTGATAATACATATTTTATAATGTGTTGTATGGTTACCTTGCAGCTTGAAAGTTTACCACCAAGTCATCCAGTAAACGATTGGTTCTTAGATCTTGTTCTGTTGCTTGCTGAAAGAAACAAAAGAAGCAAGAAATGAAGGATTTTGTCTTCTTTATCAAATTGATACAACTAATTATAAATTATGAGCTGCAATTGTGAGTAGACAATTGAGGTAATGACACTGATGCTTATGCAAATGACTTGGGGGCATCATTATGAATTCAAGTCCATACTTACTGTATTGCAAACTGGACACTGCAACTTATAGCAAAGAAATTTTCTGATGCACAAAGAGCAAACTGTAAAATGAAATGCAAACAAAATGTATGTTATACATAATCTGTTAGCCAAGATTTAGATAATTTCCTTACTTTCATCAAAGGGGCTGTTCAGTGACAATTTGGATTTAACAATGCACATAAAAAGGTTCTCTGTAGTGCACGACTCTATTCAATCCACATTTGAGGATGGCCTACAGTAGCTCAATAATAGCTGCTAATGTAATTACCTCCAGCCTAACGGAGCATTCATATACAACACAAAGCAACATTCTGAAGCAAAAGTGCATGCCAAGTCTCCAAATGCAGACAAGGCTGCATCCACCTATGATAAACTTTCCTAAACTTAAGCACATAACTCACTTGGTGTTATTACTGCTGAGACAACACCAGGATCAGGAGGGAGGGAATGAAGTCATGACTACTACTGAATGGTTCTCTTGCTCATGGAAATAGCATACAACATATTTGTACACGTAGCTAACATGCACATACTGCAATAACATTCCACTCATTTGAAAAGACATCCATTATCATTCAAATGTTTAAATCCTACTGCTTTGAAATCATTTTTAAAAGTACAATTCTATTTTTCAAAAAGGACATCAGCTGCATTTCACTTGTTTATACAAGGTACTAATTCCATAGCTACCTTAAAGCTGCTCTACTAGTTACTTACAGTTGTGAGAGCATTTAGTCATCATTGAAATATTGAGGAAGTCAAAGCAAATGGGACACCGAAGCAGGGCATCAACATTCTGCAAATGAGAAAAACTACAGTGATTGGCATAATCATGAACACTCTTAAAACAGCACAAGTATTAGTTGTCTGGAAATAAACAATTTTTTTAAATCTGTTGAAAACATGGCAGGTTAGAAGCATGAAATGTAACAATAACGTTACAGACCTGGAATAGTTACTTTTTTGTTTAACTAACTAGTGTAAACATTATAGAATAAAAATAAAAAAGTTGTTAAAAATTATTTCAGTGTAACAAAATCAAACAAATCAAAATGTTGCTTAATGACTGGTAGGCTACACAAAACGTCCATAGTGGAGATGGTAGAGTTTAGATTCTCGCCCGAGCCCAACCCGAGCCCGACCGGATCTCGCACGCATCACACCGGGAGCTTGAAGATGTAAAAAAAAAAAAAAAAAAAGAAAAACAGGAGAATTAACTTTGAGCAGGTGTGGAGGAAAGTCGGAGGTATGGAAGCAGTTTAAACAAGTCGTGGGCAGTGACAACAATATGTTGTTCATCATTGTTTCTTTTTTTTTTTTACGTTTCTTCATTCGGATCCATTTGCGATCCGTTCCATTCTAAACAAACAGCGCAGTTTACAGGCTTCGTCCTTGTTGTATTATTCTAAACAGATTTCTGTAGTTCAAACAACTCTGAATTGTAGTTGAGAACGTCAGCGGCCCACGTATTAAAAAAATTGTCGGGTTTAAATCGGGCTCGGGCTCATAATTACAGTTAATGTGTCGGGCCGGGCCGGGCTCGGACGCAACGTGCTCGGGCTCGGGCAGGTTCGGGCTTGATTTTTTGGACCGATCTAAGCTCTAGGAGATGGTCATTTCCCTTTAGAAAACATGGCCATGAGGTTGGCAAGTTTTAAACACATACCTACAGCACTATTTCCCTTTCCAGTTACTGGAAGTTGCATAAGTCATCGGTTCTCTTCACTGGATAGTGCCACGTCAAACGCATGTTGATGGATATATATACCAACAGCTAACGATAACCTAACTCATGTGGTCATATAACGTATATGATGTGTTTGACAACATCTCGCACTTGGTTCATTGTATTGTCATGATACATATTGTACAGCCGAAATAAGTTAGCACTGACGTAACCTGACATGACCCCTAGCTAAGTATGTTTAGGTCATGTTAATTGTTAGATTTGGCAGGGTAACGTTAACGTTAGCATCAATATGTTTTAAGGTCGTTTCGTTTTAACGTTAACGTAACGTAAGTAAAATATTTAATTACAGTTATTCTGAATGGATTGGACAGGGTTATCTTGACAGTAACGTTATGTTTTATGATCAATACTTACGTTAACTGTAACGTTAGCTAGTTACTTCATTAACGTTACTCAAATCACAAATGTGTTTGTGTTACATTAACGTTAGCTAACGTTATAAGGTTAACGTTACGTAACGTTAGGACCTGCTAAGTTAGCATATCAGTCTATTGTAACGTTAGCTAGCTAGATCAAAGAATTTGATGAGTAACAGTTGTATGTATTTGTATTTTTAAATTGCTTTAGAGTTGTAACGTTAGCTACTAATTAAAGTCCGTGGATGTACTAGCTTTAGCTGTTGGGTTTTTATTTAGCTGCTAGCAGCCGCCATGTTTGCAAAACGTTTTTAAAAAATATGCAACTTACTTTTAGACATGCAAGGCTAGGTGGTAAATCTGCTTCAATCCGTAGGGCCATGTCCAAAATTCTGAACCACCCTTTTAAACAACAAAAGCAGCTAGGCCTTTTTTAAGAAAGTCACAATTGTTTTTGTTAATCAATCTGTGATCAGAAATCAAAGTCCCGCTCGAAGGGACGCAGATGCAAGACGCCTCTTACGTCATTTGACGACTTCCGCTGAGTTGGAGGTTCTGTAAATAAACAGCTTTGATTACTTTACATAGTACATCGTTTTTTCTCGTAAATTTACGACTTTACGACCAGGAAAGCTAAGAGTAGAAAATGAGAGAACAACTGACTAACTAGTGCTGCCTCTACGACAGCCTTGCTACTCTTCATTTCAGCTGATAAGGAGACAAGTTATCCTGGTATGAATAAATATTGTATAATCAGTTAAATATATATATATATATATATATATATATATATATATATATATATATATATATATATATATATATATATATATATATATATATATTATACCTGAAGTGTTTTATATTTTAACAATATTTATTTATACTTTTTTAGGGGCCTCACAGACACTGAGCACATGCAGCATTTTCCCTAAGAACCTTTTACACCAGTACGCTGTTACTAGAGGCCCACAATAACCTATAAAATATCATTCTCTCATTACACCTTGTGCTAGTGGTTCTGTATATTAAGTCACTCCTAACAATTACAATAAATAACTGCGCCATGATTGTATTTGACATTATTTTTTAAATGTTGGTAGTTTTATACCCTTGATTGAATGCATTTAGGCAAGGTAGTTAATGTGTATCTCCGTTCATGACATAATAGTTTGCAAATTGAGTGCAAAAGTGTTCTGCCAACCCTGCCATTTAATTCTCAGATTGTGTTTTACTTTACCCATAATAGATGTACTGTACCAACATAAAGAACAAAATCAATTTTTAAAAGACAACCTCCATTTCAAAATAACATAAATTATAATTCACTGAAAAGACGAGAAATACAAAGTAAATGCTTTGCAGATAGTAATGAGCTCCTAGATGAAATGCTGACCTTGAAGGTAAAGACACTGCTTCGGTGGTAATGGCCTTCCTGTGGCCATTACAGTCCTCAATATCATTGATAATGTGGCCTTAACAAGGTACTACTGTAACAAGCTCTGCACCCTTGGCTCCGTTGTTTCCAAGACATGCATTTATGTTCTACGTGTGTGTGTAAATCTGAATCAAATATTTGAAAAGACAATTTCCAGTTTCTTTGTGTAAAATAACCACTAAGATAACCCAGCATCTTTAAAAACACTGTCTGTTTGTTTGTTTTCATCCTGCTAATGTTGTCAAAGTGAAGTGAAACAAATTCAGACAAATTCATATTTTAAAGCCACACTTGAAATGTCCAGACTTTCCAATAAGGGTTGACCACAACTTAAAGGTTGAATATTTGGTCATATTTATTAGGCCTACAGGTATATCCACGCATATATTGGAAAGATATGACTGAAAAATAAGCATTTGTGTGAATCACTACTGACCGTAATTTAAAAAAAGCCTGTATTAATCATGTGTTTACAAACATTACTCATTTTAATAAACCATTCATAAAAGATTAATAACTTAATTAAAAATAGATTAATCTGAGTATTGAAAGGCCTATCAATTTTGGAGGGATAGCCTTAGCAGGGTTCAATTTGAAATTATGATAGTGAGATGGTATAGTGGGGGTATAATGGGGATAGTGGATTTAGGATCAGACTATTGAAAAATAAAAATACTGTCAAAGTATACTACTGTGACACATGCCAGCAGCACAGAGTACTCTCCCTGCTTGCAGCAGCATTGAACTACTTATTCAGCCTTCCAGGAGAAGCTTGGCGCTGCATGACAGATATTCATTGATGTAAATGTAAGATCTATAGGTATGATAAATGTATACCACTGATATTTTTTACAAATTATAAAGGAGCCACTTTTTCTTTGCATGTACAAATGTTATGAAAATTAGTGTCCTAGTAGAAACCAGGGAATAAGACATTATCATGCAAATGTATTTATGTTGGACCATGTCACATGTGGTTGAATATGTTTTTTTTGGTCACATTAATATCCAGATGCATTTATGTGCAGTAATTTGATTTTTCCCGGTGGGTTGGAAGATGCAACCCCCAGACCATTTAGCCAAATAATTTCATAGTGTTGCCAAAGCATTAGCGACTCTTTCTACACGGTCTCTCCAATCAATTATGTAACAGGTTTCCCCTGCAGAGGACGATGAGACCATTTTCATTTGTACAATTGTTTTGTTTGAATAGGCTGCTATCTGTTATAATCTCTGGGTTTTTAGGAAAATGATTAAATCATATTTTCACTATTTATTATTTATTTTGTGACCCGTGTCACACCTTAGACGTTGGAATGCAAGAAAGTCAAAATGTTTCAGGTATCAATTACATTATAAATGGCATGGCCAATCAGGCCTGTCTGTGTCAGTGTATTGTGTCGGGCTGAATTACTGTTATTCAGCCAAAGATAATATTATGCAGCTCACCTTTGCCTTTTCCTGATTGAAGTATTTGTATTGAAACAATTCCTTCAGTTCTGTGAGTGCATGTGTGTTTGACATTCCATCCCTTTATTTATTCCTATTTATTAAATCACAAAAGACTTGGCCCGTGTCTTCTGTCGACTGAATAAGTAAATGCCTACACTGAGCTGTTTAAAACACCACAAACTATGAACTGCTGTACAATAAATACTCGTGCAGAATGGATATAAATACCACAGACACATACATAACTCTGCTTTGTATTTGTTTCAGTTGGAGTTTGACCAACCACTCCTCTCTTCCAGCACTCTGCTGAGACATTCTGATGGGTTTGGAAAATGGGAATGTTTAATCAGTGGATGCTCAGCCAAGAAGTAATTATATGCTCATATTTGCAAGATGATATGTTGTACTGAATGCCTGCAACCTTTTAGGTTGTCAGGTTGTCAGGATTTATATTTCAGATTAGACCCATTACCAGGTATTTTACACAAGATCTATTTCAGTCCTGAATTTTGAAATGTTCTTTTCAGTGCAGAGTCTTATTACTGATCCTGTGTGTTTAAAGATTGTCTACAGTACAATAAACGCTCAATGATATTTTGTTAGACTAAACTTGCTGTTACATTTTTATTTCTTTGTTACTCAGGGCCTCTTTCTAACTCTCTCCTCACATGGAGAAATCATTATTATGATACAGATAATATTAAGCAAATGTTTATTCAGGGATGAATTTCCACCATTATATCCAAAGTGTATAATGGAGCCTCCTCCTGTCACCTTGAGAGAACAGAGAAAAAGAAAAATATCTCAATATTCGAATTGTTATTGATTATTACTAAAACTTTTTCTTTTTCTAAATGGTTCAACGTCATTTCTTGAAAGGGGGCCAATTAAAGGGAGCCAGACGATAGTCAAACATTTAAAAAGATGGGCCCTACTGTACCTCATTCTTACAAGTTGATTTGCAAAGATGATACCTTGCTTCTTTCAGAACACGAGAGGCAAATTATTTGTCATTTTAAGGCTTTTCATAGCAAGAAAAAAGTTCAAGGTATGTGTTTGAAGTTAAAATAAGCTCTATCCAACAGACCCCTACTCTTGGCAGTAAGAGCCATGAGCCAGAGCAGCATCTGCAGAGTAACATGTCACATGAGGAAGACATCTGAAATCTTGTTCAGCTTTTCTTCAGTGCTGTGCAGCTCCTTCATGTGGATTAAAACAAGCATCACACACAAGAAATACATTAAGGAAACTGTAACTGAGGTTTCAATTCCATGGTTTTATGCAGCTTTGTCATGGCCTGTTGCTGCTATTTTAATATGGTTCAAATGATGAGAGTATGCTGCTATGGACAGTGAGAAAATCTGTATTGACTTTTTCCACTTAAATGTGTGCCTGAAGCAAGTTACAACAAACACAAAATAAATCAAGCATATTCATTACCTTTCTAATGCCCAGGGAAATATGGGCATAATGTGAGATCCAAGCAGCATTATCTTTCACCCCAAAAGTATTTTGGTAATGCAAAATAGTTGCATGTGAACATAAATCCTGGGATATAAGATTGCAGAGCTTAGCATTTAGTCAGTAAGCTGAGGTGAATCTGTGGGTCACATGTACACATTAACTGTGTGTTCCTTAACAAGACTTTGTCTGAAACATCTGCACTATGACATTTATGGTGTCTAAGGACTGTGCTGTGCTTTGCCTTATCAGTGTTATACTGTTATCTATTCTCCACATGCATATCTCTTCCTAATGATGCCCTTAGCAGGTGAGTCATCCAGCCCTGTGTTATCCAGTGCACAGGGCCAGACCTGTCTGGGATCTTAACAATGGCTGGAGCTGTGGGAAATGAGAGCAAACAGATTGAAGCCAGTGTGTCTGCAAGTTAAATAATGGACTTAAACGCAGCAGATAGCTATGTCTTTGAAGATGCTGATGACTGTTTTAGTGAATGATTCTTAATTTTTCATGTGTTGTATATGTTTTGCTTATACATTGTTAAAAAGTTGTGTTTCGGCTTCATTTAACAGAAGGCAAATGGCAGCGATAACCCCTTTAGCCTTTTTGGATCTGATGCAGTGGAAAGAATTTGCAAAGCCTCCGAGCCAAATAAATATGAAGATTGAAATATATTACTTGTTCATTTATGCATTTAAGTTGTGATGCCTTTAATGTTTACTACAGTATATTTCAAATAGTAACAAGGCTGGTTTGTGTCCTGGATTTCTATTTATTCTTAAGTCATATACAATTATTACTTTACTCACATTATTCACACATGATGTGAAATGCAATCTGCAGGTGAAATGAAGTGAACTGGAATTACTCACCTGTGACTAAGTGACTATAATTGTGAAAAGCTAATATTCTTATCAAAATTCTATATGGTAGGTATATATTCTTATACAGCTTACATGAATATTCTACCCAGAGGTCCATTCTATTATTAAGCTGATAGATTTGCAGCCATGTCCTCTGTAGGTGCAGGTGCACTTAATTGAAAATTGTTCAAAGTAATTGCCATAATTTGTCTTTTAACCATGGACTGTTGATTAGACTAGACAGGTTATATACTCCACAACCAACATCTGTGTGTGTGTGTGTGTGTGTGTGTGTGTGTGTGTGTGTGTGTGTGTGTGTGTGTGTGTGTGTGTGTGTGTGTGTGTGTGTGTGTGTGTGTGTGTGTGTGTGTGCCTAACCTTAACCATCTCATGAGACTTTAGCAAATCTTGGGTTATCATCTAACCACGACAGAGACAGAAAGGATGAGAAAGATAGGAGTTACTGTGAGGCAGACTGCAATGTTTGTTGTCAGTTCCTGGTAACTTGTCCTAGTCAGTCACAGTCAGGTCACTGAATCTGAATTTCAAAAGCTATACATTATAGGAATATTTATGCCACATAGCCTACAGCACAAAGATAACTAAAAAGAAAAACTATCTAACATTTACCTGCATTGGGTTAATAAACTCATGTATAACTGGGTCAAGAACATTTTACAGGTCTGCTTTCCAGGAACATTTGCATTAACAAAGAGAATCAATAAGAAATTTAATCAATCTGAAACCCTCACCCACAAATAGCTTAGAGAGCAAAGCTTACCATAACTGATCACGTTATTGGGGTCATTTGTCCTCGCTTTCTTCAAAGGAACACATATGCTATCAAAGAGTGATTGGTAATGCAGGATCAGTTCTGCCTCTGGCCTCAGCTTTGGCATCTTTCTTATTTAAAATATTCACTTCAAAGTCCCACCGTAACTCCAAAGCCACGTTTGGCATGCCACAGTAAAAACATCATGAATATAAACAAGCAATGATAACTAGTGCAATCTGCACAATGTTTGTTGCCTGGGCATATCATCAGCAGTTATGTGAATTGATCTTGTGTGCACGTCATGTATTCTTCGGTGTGATTTGTCTGAGGGTGTGCATGAACAATAAAAGCAACCAGACTAACTTCCTATGTGTCTTCTGGATTTATTTATTATGCATGTTCTGTATCCCTGTGCACATCAAATATAGAGCTGGAAATGTCACTGAATTCAGAGGTGTTGCCATCCACTATAACCTTGAAAGTCTGATGATCATTTAAGTTCCTTTCCATTCATGCTTGATGAAGCAAGTCACGATGAGGGTTGGTTCATAAATGTACAGAAACTGATGGGATGTTCCGATGTCCAAGTGAGGGCAGAAATGTTTCTGAAAAATCATCAAAGTCAATTTATTAATTGGCCAATGGTAGTGTATTAAGTATTTGAGGGATCTCTGTGGCACTCTGATGTCTGCCTGACACATTGAGAAGGCAAAATACGAAAAATGAAAAAGCTTCATGTTTCAATGTTCTTTTCATTGCAAAGTCCCCCGTCTCTTCCCTGACAGCAGCATCTTAATCTTGTCTAGGCTTTTTCGCAATTGGAAAGTCTATGGTTTGAGCCCTACAACATTTATGTATCATGCCAAAGTATCCACCAAACCCCTACCCATTTATTCCTGGTAGTAAGTGTTAGCCTAAATGCTGAAATCAAAAATAAGTTCAACTCATTGAATTGTAGACTCTGCTGAATAAAGCCATGTTGTGATAAAGGGTCACAATACATTAAGGAAGTGCAGATGATAATGTGGCAAATTCAACACATGTAAACATCATATATGAAAAATATGATTCCTCAGGTTAGAAATATAGGTGTATTTGTTCATTATTAAGCATGAAAACATAAAAAAGATATTATAGCATTTGCCGTATCTGAGAAACTATTGCCTTATGCTTAATGCAACAAATTATTTTTTCATTTTTGGTCAAATTCCCAATAAATTAAGGATTTAATCATGTCACTTGACATAACCATGACATAGCTCTGGGTAAAAACATTAAAAAAAATTAGATTAGATTAGATTAGTTTAAACTTTATTGTCATTGTGCAGAGTACAAGTACAAAGACAACGAAATGCAGTTTGCGTCCAACCAGAAGTGCAAAAAAGCAGAAAAGTGCAATGTGATATTCAAGTATTCAAATATATTGCAGTGTTATAAGAGCAGAATAAATATGGCTATGCAATATAAACAATGTATGAACAACATGTACATATATGTGCAATGTAGTAGCAGTGACATTATAATAGTAGTAAGAATAATATAGATATATGCAGTGTATTAGCAGAATATATAATAAGAAAAACAGAATCATTTTGTATGAACCATAGACAGATATGTACAGTATGTACAGCTATGTGCAGTGTGGCAACATTATAAAAGTAGTAAGAATAAGTGTATGTGCAGGATGAATAGTATGAAGAGCAGTAGAATATGGATAGGCTAGGTGTAATTACATTATGTACATTTGTAAATAAATAAATAGAACAGTATGGAAGGGATAGGGTAGTGCAAATTGTCTGGAGGGGGGAGGGGCTTAGTAGGTTAATTGTCACTGGGATGCAGAGTTAGAGTTCAGTAGGGTGACAGCCGCAGGAAAGAAGCTTCCTCTGAACCTGCTGGTACGGGTGCAGAGAGACCTGAGATGCCTCCCGGAGGGGAGTGGGGTGAACAGGTTGTGCTTGGGGTGAGAGCAGTCTTTGGTGATGCTGTGCGCTTTACGCAAGCATCGCTTGCCCTGGATGGCCTCGATGGAGGTGAGTGAGGAACCGGTGATGCGTTGGGCAGTTTTCCCCACCCCTGTAGTGTTTTCCAGTCATGGGCAGAGCAGTTGCCATACCAAACTGTGGCACAGTTGGTGAGGATGCTCTCGATGGTGCAGTGGTAGAAGTTCACCAGGATCTGAGGAGACAGGTGGACCTTCTTGAGTGTCCTCAGAAAGAAGAGACGCTGGTGAGCCTTCTTGATCAGGGTAGAGGTGTTGGTCCAAGAGAGGTCCTCAGAGATGTGGACACCCAGAAACTTGAAGCTGGTGACACGCTCCACCTCAGTCCCGTTGATGAGAATGGGGGTGTGTGTGCTAGCTTTAGACTTCCTGAAGTCCATTTCCATTCTCATTTATGACAAGCGCACCTCCTGATATTTCTGTAGCAAAATAGTGCACATAATATGGAAACACTTGAAAAAGAAGAAAACATGACTTCCATTTGTTTAGGTTGTTTTATTCAGATTATGAAAATGAATGATCCACGGCTCCATTGGTCCTCAAGGGGTTTTAATTGATGAGTGTAGCTGCTTCACAGTTAATTATTTTGATGTTGTTAAGCTGAAGGCAGAGGAGGTGAAGGTTGAAATAGGAAGTTATGATAATTTTGTTCTGTTGTGACTCTTACAAAGAGATTAGTATGTGTTATTGATCAGTATATCAATCAGTATAAAAGATACATTAAATTAGGCCACTAGAGGGGGCTTATGCAACATATTTTTCAAACCAGCTGTAGCGTCTGCTTATCACTGATAAGGCACCTTATTCTGGAGAGGCATAACACCTTTTCCATGCCAGCAGCAGAAGCTGTGGATTTGTTGCTGGTTTTCTTTCCAAGTAATCTAAATGATTTCTAAGGTCACTTGCTGTTTTGTCTTTGTACTTAACCCATTTTTTCATGGCTAAAAACAAACACAAACATGCAAGTCCTGGGTTTTGCTATGGTCCTATAGAGCCTATCACGTCACCTTTTCGGCTTGCCTCAGCTCGCTTGGAACCTCGGCTGAGGAGGTACTAAAAAAAGTACCTGTTAGCAGGTACCAGGTACTTTTTTTCGTAATGGAAAACCAAAAAAGGCGAGTAGAGTCGAGGCAGTCGGGTTGGTACCATGTAATGGAAAAGCGCCATAGGTCAGCAGGGATGTGTGCTCTCACAGTCCTTACTGTTTTTGGAAATGAAAAGGAAGAAAATCACTTGTAAAAGTTTATCATGCAACATAATCACCAAACAAGGGGGTTTAAGAATGTACATTACTTCATATGTAGCTACTTGATGTTTATGTAAACTGATACGCACAACCGGCGCAACGTCATAGAATGTCTCTGAATGTCTCTCTCTCCCGCGTTCCCCATAGACAATAGCGTAACGACAGAGGAAATGTAAATGCTCCAAACTTTTACTTTAAACAAACCGTTTTGAATGAATAACTATGCCGAAAGGTTGCTGAGTAGTTTGTTGCACCAACAATACATCCAAAAACCCCGGTCTTCGATTTGTCCTCTTGCCATGTCCTAAAATAGATCCTGATAGATGGGCTTTGGCTCCAGGCTATAGACCAGACCAGCATCACCGAGGTTCCCTATGAGAGGGAAGAATCGCGCTGTCATCAGGAGAGAAACAGTGTAGCGGGTTAATGGAGACTTTCACACTGATGTATGAGGCTCATAAGAAACGTGAATATTGTCAGTCAGTGTAGTAAATGATGCTGGTGACAGTTACTACTGATGGATAATTAACGTTAGCTTTATATTAGTGGGAAGCTGCTACCCAGGTAACAATTTTTGGTTCCCAGAACGTTCTGGGAACGTTAGTTTTTGGTTGCGGGAACGTTCCCTGAAGGTTAGTTTTTGGTTCCCATGGAAAGTTTTCCTGACGTTTAGGGAACGTTAGTTTTTGGTTACATCGACCCTTCCCAGAACGTTCTCAGAACGTTCCTAACGTTGTAACCTTTAGAGAACGTTCCCCTACCGTTGTAACCTTTAGGGAACGTTCCCCTAACGTTATTTTTTACATTCCCCTAACCTTTAAATAACTAACGACTGTGGTACCAATTTTATTATTAGTTTAAACTGTCTGTGCATGAGCAGGAATGAATTATTATATATTGGCAGGAATGAAAGAACAGGCAACAGGCAAACTTGAAGGGATTTAAAACTTTAATATAAAATTAACAAAATACAAAAAATATAAAAGGCCTAAAAAAATATAACAATCAGAAACTATACAAATAAGAAAAAAAAAACAATGGAGTGGGATATAGAGTGCAAAGATGCATATTGGAATGATAATGTAATGAATTATTATATATTAGCATATTAACAAATACAATTGCTTTAATAAAAAATACAAGCTGCAAGATGGATGGAAAAAATACAAAAAAATAAATAAAAAATAGAGCTCCATTGTTTGGCTTAGTCCTTCTCAGCTGGCCTAAAAAGAAAGAAAGAAAAGTTTG
Source organism: Sander lucioperca (assembly GCF_008315115.2). Classification (NCBI taxonomy): domain Eukaryota; kingdom Metazoa; phylum Chordata; class Actinopteri; order Perciformes; family Percidae; genus Sander; species Sander lucioperca. The sequence continues at coordinate 2,475,183 of NC_050178.1, forward strand.
ATATGTCATACTAAGAATCAACACGTTGACAAAAGCAAGACTAATTGCCTTACTAACAACTCTGTTTTTTCACATCATATAGAAGCATTTCAATTTACCGTCTGTGTGGGGCAAACTTCAGCGCTTGCCTGATCAAGTCCTCCACGTCTGCTGCAGTCAGGGTGGGGAAGTTCTTCTGGGAGGCCGCTAGAGTAGAAGTCAAAATGAAGCAGTTACAAGTCAAATTAAAACCTCTTATCAGCCAAGCTAAGCATAATACTGATGTGAACAATAAAATAACACCTGTCTGTTATAACCCTGCATATAGTCAGGTCCTGGAAGGCCTTCTTTGCCTTTCTTCCCCGCAGGCTATACTCTTTCAGCAGGTCATTGGTTGCCACTCGCCGTAGCATGCGTCGGACTGCAGTACCTGTGGTCAGACCTCCAAGCGTTGTCAGGAAAAGTTGCTGTAAAACATATAGAAATACAAATTATACATGTGGAACAAAGTGGAGAGCTTGTACAATCTCATTTTGTAAGATAAGTCAGTTCTGTTATGATGATATTTGAATTTATGCAATTATATAGTGTTAATCTTAGAGCACTTAATTACCAATTTTATCCTCCTCTCCGGGTGACCGAGAATCCGGTCAAACTCCTCCAGCTCGGTGACGGTCGAGCAGGGCGACACCAACATGTCCTCGCCTGGAGCAGAGGGAGGGGACTGGGAGGTCCTTAACAGCATGAGCAGCTCATCCATCTTCTCCTCAAATGCATCCATCCACTGTGTCAGGCGGGCAATGGATGCCCTCATGGCTATGGAAAAATTAATGGTGTTAGTTTTAGTTGTTATACATTATAAACTTGCATATGTGAACAACTTAAGTGAGTCTTCTTACCTCTCATTTCTGTCTCCATGGCTCCATGGTCTCCCTCTGTGTGATGAGGTCTGTTGTTTACAACAACAAAAAAAGTTATGTTACTCTCAAGTTCCTTGTCATGAAATTGTATTTAATTGGAAATGGAAAATTCAAAGCCACTGTACCTTCAACCGGGTCCCAAGAAGTGGCAGGCCGAGCTTGCGTCACAATCGACCCATCCAGCTCTGGGCGACTGGCACATTTCCTGTATGGTGTTGACTCATCTAAAAAAGTAAATATGAATATTGGTCAGTTCATTTATGGTAGGTTTCTTGCACATGCCATTGCAAAAGATGAACCTATGCTGTTACATTAGACAATCGCTAAAAAAACAAAACACTTACATACAGTTTAGCAGCATCAGACTGTCGTCTCCAACTAAATCTCAGCTTATAGATCCAACAGTTGGTTATTAATAACAGGTTGATTAATTACAGACGACACTCAGCCTAACAATAGTGATTTAATCAGATATGTAGCTATTTCTACATTTAGCAGTATACGGCCACCGTGTTGGGTCATTGATCTACTGATACAGGGGAAGACAGGGGACATGACGGCAATCAACCTTAGTTTATTAATGTATCGTGAATGCTCAGGTTCAGGCAAGGTTATACAATAAACATTAGACGTGTATAAAACAAACCATATGTTTAACAAGAAAAAAATCCACACACATTTGTCAAAATTATGATCCAAACACACGTCAAATTGCATTGACTTCTATGGGATCGTCTGTTTTCTATCCCCCAAAAGGGGTCGCGGCCTTGAGTTTTAGCGAAGTACCCGTATGTGCCGGTTGTGCGTATACTGAATACATGTCACTCTCTGTAAACAACACTCTCTGTTTTTTTCTGTTATTGTAATCAGTGCAATTTATTTTCTTATGTGATCCTAATTACATCGTTCCTAATAGACAATATATATTTCCTTCCTTCTTAGATGTTCTTTCTAGACAATATAAAATGAATTGTTATGACTTAAAGTCACATCTGAGAAACTAAAATGGCTCCTAAAATTACTTTTTACTTAATTATTTTAGACAACTTTACCTCAACGCAACCTTAAAGGACAATTACGGCGCAAAATGAACCTAGGGGTTAATAACACATGATTACCTTGGTTTATGTGACTTACAAATCTGGCAACCAGTAACCAGCAGTGTTGGGAGTAACGCGTTACAAAAGTAACGCAATTACAGTAATGTATTCCTTTTTGCTGTAACGCAGTAATATAACGCATTACTAGTTAAATTTCGGTAATATTATACTCGTTACAATCTCAGTAACGCGAGTTACAACGCATTTTAACGCAACATTTAGTGGTGCATTGTTTTTTTAAAGAATTCACCAACACCGCGACACATTTCTTCACAGGAAAAAAAAAAATCCGTATTATTTTCCTGTCGCTGTATTCAATGGTTGAGATGACTGCAGAGACAGATACATTTGCGAGATGGATATTATTTTCAGGAGTTATTACACTGCGTTGAATTGAGCTGTCCTGTTTCTGTTCCCGTGGTCAGAACCAGAGACGGTACGGACAGCATGTATGTCCCAACAGGTGACGGTACGGACAGCATGTATGTCCCAACAGGTGACGGTACGTCAGCGGCTGACAGATAGAAACATGTCGGGAATTAATGTTGAGGCTTGCTACACGTAAATATCATTGCATTTTTGTCAGCCGTGGAGAGTAACTATGCCTGTAGTGGAATCGCTTCGAATGACGACCAAAAACGCTTGTCTTTTACTGTGACCATTTACTGTTCAATATGTTGCAGTTTTACAAACAAGAAAGTGAACAACTTCAGCCTGACGGACATGTTGCATCTCAGTAAGCTAGCAAGAGTAGCTACACAACAGACAACTTCCGTGTAGCCTACTTCAAAATAAAAGCACTTCCTGTGACGGTTCGCAGTAAAACTAAATTACTGTTAAATAAGGTTGTGTAGGCTACCTTTTCACAAATCAGCTGTAAATGAAGTACTGTAAATAATGTTAATAGTGAGTTTTAATCACACTATAATTGAACATTTCCTTTAGAGTGTTTTAACCTAAACAACATGAATTTCTTATTGAAGTGCTATAAACAAACATTTTACAACAATGCCATACTTTTGAGTATTTTCATTTTCTCCTACTTCCCTATTATACGTTTTACTTATCTATTTTGTATAGCTTTAGTTACTTTGCATATTTATATTAATTATACAAAATATGAATAATCTATGATGTATTAAAGTGGATAAAGACGAGACTTTATTGATCCGGTGGTGAAATTCACAAGCTAGCTGCCAAATCAAACTTCCCCTGTTATTTTGGTGAAAGTAACTCAAAAGTAATGCAAAAGTAGTGTAACGCATTACAATTCAGAGACAGTAATATTGTAATATAACTAATTACTCTCAAATGACAGTAACTAGTAATCTATAATGTATTACATTTTGGAAGTAACTTGCCCAACACTGGTAACCAGTAACATAGCTCAAGCACGGCGTTCATCGTTCAACTGGTCATGACTATTTTCCCAAGATGGCACCTGCTTGTATACGTGAACGCTACTGTCTTTATAATCTATCTTTTTAATAAACTGTCTGTACACTTACAAAGTTCTCAATGTTTCGGTTTACATGTAGGGACCCTCATTATGCTACAGTTGAAGTGTGGTGCTATTTTGAGCCTTGTTAGTGGTATAGAAATAGCGATTTCTTTTTACTTTACCCATGCCGCGATGAATAGCTTTATAAGCTAATCAGCGGTTTGCGCTATCTTGTTTCAAGCTAGAGACACATTCGATTAGCATGAAAACATATCCCAGAGAACGGTCGACTCGGTAATCATGTGTTATTACCCCCTAGGTTCATTTTGCGCCGGAATTGCCCTTTAAGACATTCAGATTGATTTTATAACTCAGTGTGCCAGAACACAGAACTCTTCCAGCAGAACTTCACTTGTTAGTATGTGGTAGTATACCTTCTAGACTTATTAAAGGTGCCCTGCAACACAAAACCGTTTTTACTTGTATTTTTTGAAATATGTTAGGTCCATATGTGTTTGTGTTATGTCGTGAATTTGAAAATGAACTGCTACTTCCTCTGTCAGCTCTAGCCACTGAAAAGAAATAAGCGGAGAAATCAGGCCAATTACAAAAGCTGGTCAGTTTGATGTGGTGTTGCCTGAGCTCATTACTATTCATGAGGAGGATGCTGATAGCCAGGCTCTCATTGGCTAGCTGTTAGCCAATCAGAGTCAAGCAGCTTAGCTCGTTGAGTATTAATGAGAACTGGCACAAATCGATGTTACAGAGTCCATGGTAGAACTTCAGACATTACCACAAAGTAATGAAATACGTGTGGCAGGGCACCTGCACAGTTGCTTGTTTGGCATGTTCTTGTTAAACAGGGATTTCGTGGGTGGAACAAATTAAATTTTGTTTATGCTTAGTCAGAGTTAGCGGTTGGTGTAACACTCTCCGACCAATGGACCAGAAAGCCAATTTCAAAGGGAGATGTAATCATCTAATTTATGCAAAACTGTTCTCTGTGTAGCCATCACTACAATGCTCGTTCCTAATCCTTAAAGAGCAATCCACGGCGTGTTGACTACACTCTCTACATGTAAACGTCATGTTCATCAAACACTTTCTCTGCTGTAGTTTCTCCATCATGTGGCAACAAAATGAACTGCAGAATCTGCTACACACCATCTAATTATTCTTCTGATTTTGTGCAAAGAGTCAGTTCATTTTGTATTTGCTAATGCTTGCTTTTTAAAATCAGTATCTTGTCTTGTTCTGATCAGCACCCATCCATCTATTATTTAAAAATAAGTAAACATAGTTTTTTTCATGTTCAACTTCTTTTAAAACTTATAATTTATTCTCATTCCATTCTTTGTTGTTACTGATTTTTATGACTTTGCACTTGCAGTCTCCTTATATGAAGTGTATATCTGCCATAAAATGTATCAATAATAATGACAATTTAAATCTGGGGTTAGGTGGGAATTAGCCTTTTATCTTGTGTATGTATTTAAAGGCCCTGAAAACCTATTTTCTAAATCAGCTTCTTACTATGATCAACGGGGTCGTACACAAACACACAATTTCATGCCAAAGTGAGAACGGCTTTGATTATTTCACGAGAGATTTCTGTTATTTGAAGTGGGTGAGACTCAGTTGGAAAAGAGTGGTGTCACCTGTCCCTCCATGTAACAATCAGGATTTAGCAACATTTATTAAAATGTAAAATCTTATGACAGTGAAACCTGAGTTTTTGAGTATTCAACTTTTAATAATACCTACTGTAAGGATGTTTTTTTCCCAACTCGTAATTTCATTGTTGGTCATTTAATAATATGTGTTTTATTATACAGAGAAATACTCAAAATTTGAAACCAGGGTTTTAGGGGCTTTAAGTGACAACAGAAAAAAATGCCATTACATTATCTGTTATTTCTTTGACGTAATTCACGTTTCATTCACAGCTGGATTCCAGATTGTCCTTTTAACGCCACATATCAATTCACTCAAAATACCCACATCACAGAGCAATAATGGTTTATTTGGATGCAGGGGTTTGCAACATCCAGTCAGTGGTATGGTGTACATTACATCACAGGGTTTCAACCAACCAGACACTCAACAAACAGCATCACTAGACAAACATTAAAGAGAAGGTAAACAGTGTGACAGCAACTCGCACTCCGGTCCCCACAAGATGACATTCTGCTCTCTTACTGTGATGTCTTTTTTGAATATTGTCTTCCAATGTCGGCAGACTGTGTTTTATTTCAGCATACATTCCAGGAAAGAAAGTCTGTGTAACATCACATGTAGGGAGAAGGAGAGGGACCCAAGCGCCTTATAACCTCTTCAAGAAGAGGGTCCATATCAGTCCTGCTGTTTCCAACAATACTGAAATGAAGGGAAAGAGCTAAATGACAAGTTACGGCTCAACCACAGCACAGGCAGTTCACACGTAAAACAAAAAAATTTGAAAAAAATTCTGAGATGATTCTACTAAACTTCACCAGTAGATCGCGTGTACAGTAGTTTCTATAACTCTTATTCTTCAGCGATCAAACACAGACGAGCATTTCATGATGATTCTTCTGTAATTCATGAGAGGAATACTTTTACACAATGTATTCCTTGTGGTGGTTTGACGACTGAGTAGCAATAGAAAGCAAAGATAAAAAAGCAACATCAGTTTATAATAAACATGGCAACTAATAGACAACATATTACAGTAAAAAAAGCAAATAGAAAAAATCCAATAAAAATTGATGTGCACAAAAGGCACTCAAATTTTCTGCTCCACTTACACAGGTGTATATAAATAAAAAACAGTCTAGTTAAATATAACGATTATTTCACTTTTTGAAAGTGTGCTTTCTTTGTATTTCAATAAACATATATGCTTTTTTTGTAACATTATCTTCATAGATTTCAACTGGTGCAAAACTGTAACCAGGACAAACAGAACTATATGGATAAGCCTAGTGATTGTTATATTAGCTCCAGATCATAATGCCCACATACTGTAAAGGTGAAGGTATCCACTGCTTTGTCACAAGGAGAGGCAATACCAACAGGAACCAGCAGAGGATGTGAGTGCACTGTTTGACCTTAAATGCTGTATTGCCTTTTTCTGGCTGCTCGAGCTCTCTGTTCTTAAGAATCAATTCATCGACAACAAGCATATATATTTAATTTACATGTATCTCAGTAACACTGCAGAATGTACAGACTGTACAGATTTGACAGTGGAATCAGAGCCTGGTTTACATGCTAATATTTAAGTTGATTTTACTCAATCAAGCACTGTTCTTTTTCACTTTTATTTTAGCAACTCCTACAAGCAGCTTAATTTCTCATTCCCAGACAGTCACCATAAATTTTAAGGTATATTTTAAAAAAAACATCCAATATTGAATTCATTTGTGCGTTTTTCCAAGGAAAGGCACCACATACAGCCATTGCCTAACCGACGCAGAATATGAGTCAGACATTACAGCTCAAAACATGCAGAACAGAGCAGGCTCTTTGGGATGCGGATGACAAGGTCTCTGGACTACAGCTGTCAGAATGACAAGACGTACAGTAGAGATGAACACTAAAACTCTTTTTAGTTTTCTTCCAATGAAAGAAATAGTCTACAGTTAGAGCATAACTGTATCTATCAACAAGGAAAAGAAAAAGGCAGGAAGGAAGGAAACTGTGATAGCTGTGATAACAGTATGTCACAACATCTGCTTCTCAGGTTCCTCTGGGTGAGTATGACATTTTATATTTAAAAGAGGAACTGTTATAGGGCACTTTTCCACTTTTCCATGTCTCTTATGCAATAATAAAATCCCCCAAATTATACTTGAAGTTGCAACAGTTGAAGTGTTGCGAACTAAGTGTAAAAATGGGCGAGTGTGTGTAAAAAACATAATGGAGAAAACATTTATTCAGGCGTTGCTGTCCGTTCAACAGCAATCAGTTTTCTACAGTACAATTACCAAATGCATTCTAAGCACACAGTACAAGGTAAAAATTTTGAACTATTGTACACAGTTAAAGAGTATGTTTGTAGTTTACTGAAGATGATAGAAAGGTGGTTTATGACCTTAAGTTTAAGTTCAATTCACAGTCAACCCTGCCTTTTTGTATTAGCCTGTACAAGATTAACACCTAAAAAATTATGAGCTATATATTATGTACAGTACAAGTTTACCACAGGATTTCTACATAAGTCGATGCATTAGTTAAGTCTGCCCACAGATGCTTTGCTTTGTTAAGTTCTGATTAGTATGTCTCAGACTTCAGAGATCATCTTCATGCCAGGATGCTTTTGTCTTTAACAGTGAACGAAAAGAATTCAGGTACAACATCTAGAGTACCACACACATGGCAGATTCAAAATATAATACGGTAAGATCCCCATGTATTACTTTGTCACATATTTGGATATCTGAAACTTGAGTCTTTTACTATTTTTTCATGAATATTAGGTTTCAAACAACTATTTTATGCTTATAATGACCATATGAGAAAATCCCACATCATTACAAATCTCTCAATGACTGATGCAAGTTTTTTTCCGTATGTTCTCCAAACCCCGCATGCAGAAGTACATAATGTCACTAAGTTGTTAATTTGCTGAACATCCACTGTATTATAGTACAAACAGAAAGCATGGTGCGACTTCAAGTAATATTGTATGTACAGCCATAAGGCCTGCAACCTAAATGGTAGCCAGACATGATATTTTAGCCTGCATGTTTATACCCGACCAGATGAGGTGGTTCATACACATCAACAGGAGTAACTGAAACGTCAGCTGGACAACGTGTGCTGGGTAGAAAGTAACTAATACTGAATGTCACACAAGTATTGCTTCACGTGCATTCATTGCATCTTTGAAACGAGAACATGGCCACAGATTTTTGTTGTTGAAAACTGAGGTAAACTGAAATACATGTATTCTTATACACATTTTCTTTAGTTATATCAAGTTTCAAAGAGAGTTGAGCTTAATACTATCACACCTCTACAGCTCCTTCCACCGCTTTATGCCCATGGTAACATATTGTAGGCTCGCTTCAAGAGCTTCCTGAATATATGAATTAAGTCAGGCAGAAAACAAGAGAGGAAAATATTAATAGCTGCTTTTCACACATCATCACTCATTTCCATTAGCTTTCCCCTCATTTGGGAAGCTTTACAACCTTCCCACCTAGCAGATTCCACCTTTGCTACATGGTACCTGACTTATCTCCAGCATCACCAGACGTATTAATATTAGAACCAGCAGATGTACTGTTACTTGGAAACATCTTCTCAGTGGGAGTTACAGCAGGGCTGCCGACCCCTGAAGAGCTGGAGCTGCTGGAGCGGTGCTGGGTGGGAGGAGGTCGTACCGGCCTCATGGGTGGGGGGCGTAGTTGAGCCCCAGCCAAGCGGGCAGAGAGAGCAGGTTTAAAGGTGGTCATCATTTCAGAAGTGGAGCTGCTGCTGCGGCGCATTGCTGCATCGGGGTCACGGATCATTATGGTATGCAGAGGACTGCCGGGCTCGGAGCTAACTGGGTTCTTCATGGGCTCCAGGGTGTCCAAGACCACGTCGGGAGCCTGCTTAACGGTGTTCTGTCGCTCCAGCTCACGAAGCTCATGGAGCGCTGTAGTCATAGTTTTGTCTATGTCCTGGTAAAAGAGAGATGAAGATGAGGAGAACAGAACAATCAAAAATAACAGCCAGGTAAGTGAGACATCTAGCATTTACAAAAATGACACTTAGGATTATACCCATGTGTTTGAAATTGTTAACCTAACTAAAATTCATATACATACGTTTTGACCATTTTCAAAAAAAAAGTGTGTACAGTGTAAGATTTAGACTAACTTTTCCCCCCTTATACAGTTTCCTACGTTTTCAAGCATGGCTTGGTTTTTGTTTAATTTCTGCAAACTTAAAACTTGTTATGGTATGTAATCCATCATAGTAAATTTCAAGTCTGCAATAACTTTTGTCAAGGCTATATTATTGTTGCGTGTTAAGTTCAAGTTAAATTTTATTTATATAGCACATTTAAAAAAACATAGTTGACCAAAGTGCTTAACAAGCTCAAAAACAAAATGAATAAAATACACAAAAAATGCAAAATAAACAACGGTAAAAAAGGTCAAGGTGTCAAAACTCGAATTGAAAGCCAACGAACAGAAGTGGGTCTTAAGCAAGGACCTGAAAGTTTCAGCTTTCCGAGCAGTTCTTATTTGAATAGGTAAACAATTTCAGAGATTTGGAGCAGCCACTGAAAAAGCTCGTTCATCTTTATTTTTTAACCTGGATCTGGGAACATCGAGGAGCATCTGATTGGATGACCTCAGTGCTTTGACAGGAGTGTGAACATGTAAAAGCTCTGATAAATAAGAAGGCGCCAACCCATTTAAAATGTTAATGCAGTTTTATCATATCATACAGAAATTAATGCAAACCAATGGGTGCCTGGAATGGTAAAACATCCTTTCTAACATCCTCCACAGCAGCATGGCTTGCAAAGTGGTTAGTTGAGACATAAAGTATAAAATATATGTGGTAAACGGGCTACAATATGCAAAACAACTACTATGGTCCTGTTCATTTTTCTATTGGGATACTATCAGTTAAAAATGTTGTTTGTGAGATTTTAGATGAACTGTAATTTGTGTTTTTTTCCATCACACTCTAATAGCTGCAGCCATTAAAGTGTGATGGAACGGTCAGTGTTCTTCAGATTGTTATTCAGTTCCAGGCCTCTGTGTCCTTGAGGCGTGTCTATCTCCTAGCTGCAGTCGGCCCCTGACATTTACTCCTGGTACCAGCTGCCGCTCTCAGACAGCTACAGCTGGCTCTGTATAACCAAACCTTCCAAATCCTCTTATATGCTATAGTCGTCTGGTACTGAGACCACAGTGCCACCAACCAGACATATATATAAACAAATTATATCAAAAGAGAAAACTTATATTTCTCTGTATCTTTTTCACAAACCCAGCTAGTTTTGCCTCTACCAGGAATTTCCCACATTTACCTCAGCCAGAGCTTCAGTCTCCAGTGATTTGTGGTCCCCAAGGCTGCTGTGACGAGTGGCCCCCGGTACCGGTCTCAGAGGGTGGCCCTCAGGATAGGCCTTCCTGTCTGGGTAGTTGATGCTTCCAGCACTGCCAAAGGTGCCAAGGCGTCTCTTTTCTGGGCTCTCCATACGACCCTTGCTAATGGACACCTTGTGGGGGCTGCTAGGACAGGCTGCAGCCCGTGGTGGAGTATCAGCCACTCTGGTTGGGCTGTGGGTGTCTTTACCACTCCGACGATGTGGGATTGCAGCTCCATCGGACCGTAGCCTCACCCTGCGGAGAGGGATCAGATCAGAACAACAGTCAAACAGAAAAACTCCTCAATAGCACTCAATAGCACTTTTAAAACAGGAAAAGGTGTTATTCTTAATTGCATCCACCTCCCCATGACTCCTCCAAAGTTGTAATCAGGTGATTGTTCACATGGTGATGGGACATCATTTTTGGATGAACCCTTATCATCCAGCAACGGTCCACTGCTCGCTTCGCTATCTGCTTTCTGACTGAGGTTATCTGAGAAAGCATCATCCCTGAAACAGCAGAGGAACTGATGATGAGCATAAGCTACACACATGAAGTACAAGTACATGTATACCTACAGTAATTACATTTTGAAGGAATATTGAGTGTTACATTTTTTCCAACCCAACAGTTTAGTGTAATGTCATCAGCAGAATTACATGACACAAGAGAAAGAACAGCTACTAAAACACATTCTGCTGTTACTCACAGATCTTGTACTACAATGTACTGATGTGGGATGAGGCCATCCACACCATTGTGCCGGCCCTCCCACCAGTCTTCAGACGCTCTGTGATACAGAAGCAAAGAGGCTCCCTTTTTGAAGGACAGCTCCCTGGGTGTGCGTCCTACATAGTCAAACTTAGCGATGGCCTCGATCTGTTCGACCTCTGAAAACATAGAGATCAACAAAAAGCTTAATCAACTGCTTAATAGAGCCCGACATGGTTATGATCAACAACATAATTTACAATCCTGGATCTTATTAAGTACATATAATACTAAAACAATCAATACAAAAAAATCAAGAGATCTTGGAATATGTGCTTCTAGTTCAATATTTGCTGAATTTAAATCATTGCTGTGATTCAGTACATGAAGTTACCTCCAAAAAAGTATGTCTCAGTTTACATTGTAAATCCCTGAGACATATTACAGAGTCACACAGCTGAAATATTACAAACATGTGTGTGAAGAAATGACTTACCAGCAGCCTTATTATTGAACTAGTGATTGCTTGACAAACGGCCACTACTGTTTAAACATTTTGTTTGGAAAATAGCTACAGTATTTTAGGTCACAACAAGTCTGATAAAGGATTTTTGCCTAAATTTCAAACCTGGTCTTGTCTGCAGTGCATTTCTACATGCCAGCCAGCAGGGGCCAGTCAGACTTAACTGTATGGTTAACAACAATCAGCTCTCACCGAGAAAAAAAACTCTGATTTTATTTTGTTTTATTTTGAAAAACCTAAAAGAGGGGTGGAAAGACGTGAAAGAGGGCAGTCAAAGTTGTGAGTGAATAAAGAAAAAAAAAAAGACAGTTTGTCCAAATTTGGTTTCAATTCCAAAGCAATGAAAATAGAAATGGTACTGCATGGTTGCCACGTTCTTAATCTGACACCAACTTGTTTTTCTTCCATGAAAACTGAACTGCTGCCAGAGGACACCAACTGAACCAGCTACAGAAACTACAGTGCAACACCAGAGCCCACAATGTCACACAGACTCTCAGCATGTCATTAAGCAGGAGCAGAACCTACAGCAGGCAATCATCATTTGTTGTCTTTTTCAAGTCAGCACTCATTACATACACAGCCAATAGCACAAATGAAGCTCAAACACAGGGTTACCCCAGTCTGACCTCACACACTCCATACTTCATAGACCTGTCCACTGACTCTTCACATATGGCACAGGAGATATTATTCTGTGTATCACCCGTGTTTTGGCTTTTGTGTCTGGCCCAGTTTTGCATTCAAAGCTCAGAGGAGAATTGGGGAAATACTGCACAAAGGAGAAAGTCTCAGGAGAATTGCTGACTTACACTGAACAAAGAGTGAGCAGGCGAGGAGGGAGGAGGGAGAGGGGGAAAAGAGAGAGACTCACACACAGAAAGACAGATCAAAGAGGCAGTGCTGCATGCCAACACTGTTTACTCAGCTTCAAACATCACATAACCTTTGCATCATAAGCTGTTGCAGCGCAAACTTCACTCACCTCTCAGTCAAAAGCACTTAATAAAAAAGGGCAGTCTGTACGGCTTTCTTATCCACAAAGACTACTAAAATCACATCATATATATTCTCATGTGAAATCCATGTGATACTATGTGCCAAGATGTGAACTTCTCTTTGATTTTCAATATTGTGTGTGCAAAGTTAACATAAAATGGTTACAAGTGTAAATGCATGCTGTTGTATCAGAAAATATAATGGTAACATCTTAACCTATCTCTGATATTGACTACAATGCACACAGGCAAGACCCACAGTTCATATGGCTACTAACATTGGATACAACTAGAAGGGCACTCAGAGAGTGCAGAACTTTGCCAAGGCATGCCTATTTCACAATATTAATACAGTGTGAATTTTCCCAGTCAGGAAGTCGTTTTTAAGATTATTCCGACACCACATGAATGCAGCACAAATGCAATCTGAAAAATAATGTGTGTGTCCGCCCCGTGATTCAGATCCATTCCAAAATGTAATGGGTTCTTCCTTGGCCCATGCTACAGACAAACCAACAAACGGACAAACCAAACCGAAATAATCACTGCCTTGGTGGAGGGAATAACAAGAAAAATGGCCTACATAAACAAACATGACTAAAAGGCATGCTGGTGGCTCCATTAGCCTGCATTTTGACACAGCAATGCTTTGAGCTAAATGATAAGGTCAGTGTGCTAACGAGCCCACAATAACAATGCTAAAATGCTGACTTTTAGCAGGTAAAATGTGTCATGCCCAACATCTTAGTTTAGCGTATTAGGATGCTAACATTTGCTAATTAGCACTAAACACAAAGTACAGCTACAGAGGCTAATGGGTATGTATGTTATATGATTTCTGTCTGGACCAGACCGACCACCAAAATTGCCATCCCTGGGGACATAAGGTACCTAGGTAATAACAAAGCCCCTTCATAAAAAATAGATGTAGATGACTACTATGACGAACTGACCTTCATCACTGGTGTGTGGTTCAGTTCCATTGTCAGCCTCGTCAATAGTTCCAGGTTCACTGTGTGGGCTGTCACTGTGTGAGAAAATGGATTATAAACATGAAATAAATTAACATAGCCTTTTCTCTAAAACTCTGAACAAAGAAAACTGTAGTCTCAATATACTAATTGTACTTTGCTCACACCAATACTCACCAGTACTCCTCCCCACCAGTCATGCACTTTTCATAAACTGGGCCGTCCAGCTCACGTTGATTGGGAAAGATGAGTTCATTGTGGATGATGATGGTCTTGATGACTTCGTTAACATGTGCCTGGCACGCTACAGGATCCTGTCCGTCTGGTATGGGCATCAGGGTTGGACCAAAGCAGATTGCCAAATTGTATGGATCCATCATGTTCTCGTCACTGTACTGGGAGAGACTGAGGGACGGGACAGGGGAGCATTGTGTGTTTAATGATGTAGGCAACTTTTAACAACACCAGATGAAAAATACGGTATGTATAGATTAAGTTATTGTCCAGTGGTAGTCTGAATTAAAAGACATAGTCAATCAAATTGGGAGTGACACGGCTACATTCCAGTATTATCTCATTTTGAGTTGATATGATGAATGTGTGAGTAAACAGCATCTTTATACAACCAGCAGACAGATTTCTGGCCATCTGGCAAATGTAAGTCCAATATGTATCCACCTTTTAGCTCTGTTTTGGTCTCCACCAACTCCTGAGAGAAATGTCCAGCTCTTCAGCTGCTAAATGCTCCACTATGTTTACCAGCTAGTTGCTAAATGTGCACGTTGAATACCTCTGGTTTTTAGAGCTTTTTCGCTGAAAACCGCTGCCTGCTGCGGCTGCAAAAAAATGAACTAGAAGAGAGAAGTTGCAGGCCAAAAAAATCAAAACATTGAGCTAAAGGACGCTAAAAAGCTACCTGGAGTAGAGGGAAACTGAGGTGATAATTCTCTGTGGGCTCATCACTATTTGTGACCCTGTTTACATACAAGTAGTCATGTGGTCCATTGTAAAAAATATTGATTATAGCTGCTTTAAGTGATCTATCCTGACTGCCTGAAAAGGAACTATTTATGAGACACATCACATACAGAGTCACTGCTTCAACTGAATTTCGTTTTGACGTACAGTATTATAGACTTCATTGCAAAGCTTAGTTAGACATTAGCTTTAAAAGCACTCTGATCAGCCAACCCTCTAAACAAATCGTCTAAACCAGCACATGCCACAACCCACTCTGGGTAACCAAATCATTTAGTGCTGCAAGAGGAAGTCATAATCAGTCCTTGTACATTATCAACAAGCTGAGGCTGAGCAGTAAAACCACAGCTGGAACAGCTCCAACAATCAAGGAGGTATAGAGGAGCCCAGTAAAACCTGTGGTATGAAATCAAACTCTTTGTTCTGCAGGCAATCCCAGTATAAGGAGCATTAATAACATCCATTATAAGGGGACAGGTATACTACTTCAGTGAGGAATGAGTTTCCGAGCCCATAAATAACTCCTAAAACACTGCAGACAGATGTAGCAATAAATAGCAGGTGGGGGTTTTTTTCTTGATTTTTTTCTTTTTGGATTTTGTCTTTTCAACTGACTGTAGCTATTCGGTGTTTGTTCAACATGGATTTTCCTCAATAGAATTAAATTAACATGTAAGTTAAGTTTCAGATTCAATCACATCACTGATGTTAGTATAAAGAATAAACTTGTCTAAATGCTCATCTGTACACACAAGGACCTGTGGCTTAAAATGTAATCAGTGCAAACTCACTGATTGAGAAAAGCAAAAAGGTATCTCATGACGATTATGATGGTGCGAGAAAGAGTAACAGTAATCTGCTGGATGTGATGCGCTCTCTCGGCTCCAGACTCCAGCTCTGAAACACAAAGGACGGAGATAGAGAGGTGTAACAACAGTGGTTTACACTGCAATAAACAAGACATATATAGCTTTTAAACTTTTATACTGTATATGTGACACTGTCCACTGAAATATAACATATGTTCTGAAAACTGTTATTTGACACTTTAATAGATGCCCCCTCCTGCCTTTCACCGGACCCCGAAGGCACATTGAGTGATCAAACTATTACTGTAGAAACAGCGGGGAAATTATTCTGTGGTAAACTCACACACGGCAGACTGATGTGGCCCACACTCTCCTCTTCCTTCTGGCTTTCTGTTAAATATCAGGCAGAGAGCCCTGGTGTTGAGATTGCTTCCATGTGTTACACTGCGTGCCTTTCTCTACTCCAGTGAAGCTGAGTTTCTAAGAAACTTTATGTGTGTTTTCTCTTTTCTATTCAACCAGTCAAGTCACAACTTTGATTGCTTTGAATACTTAATACTGTGTGTGACTCACTGATGGTAGAAATGAAGTCCAGGAAGCGCTCTTTTGGGAAGAGGGGGTTCTCCAGTCCTCTGAAGTACAGCTTCAGCACCCCTGCCACTGAGTTGATATCATGATCATTCTGGTCGTCAATCAGGGGATCTTCACCTGATTAAGAAAAACGTGTGCTTTCAGTGGTGACATTTGATGGGTTCATCCTGTTTAAGTATTTGTGACAGGACAAAGGGGAATATATCGCCATTTGTCTTTGACTCACCTCTCTCAAATGAGTTTTTAATATCATTGACTTCCACCTGTGATCCAGGCACACGAAATATGCCTTGCTGCTGCAAGCCTGAAAGAAATACAACCCAGAATTTGAGATTCAGAGTTACACTAGCTACCATTATCTCCAAACCACAGTGCCAGCTTCACGAAAGCCCATTGGAGACACACAAACCAGAGCAGGAAATGTAATCTAGTCATAAAGGGAGATGCGTATTTTTCCATGAGAGGGCCCCTCAGTGAGGCTGCAGCATATGGTTTTAGTTAGAGGGCTCCTAATCAGTTTTCTGGAGTTTCATTAGGTCCAGATCCAGGGGAAAGTCCTTCAGGCTACAGCAATGAGCTGAAGACAGATGTGAAGATAGACAGGGAGGAGTTATAAAGAGGGTTTTTGGGGGGTGGCTGAATGGACTAAACCAAGACCAATGGGACTTTTAAATCTATTTGTGTGTGATCTATTGTTATGAGCTTGTCAAATCATTGGCTGGCAGCTGAGCACCTCAGAGAGTTGAGGTGCAGAGCAGAGCAGGTCAGTCTCTGTACCTGCGGCTATTTGTGGACATAGATTGCCTTGTCCAATAGCTGCTGTCACTTCTTATGAGGCAGAAGGAGTTTTCAAAGGACTTCATAGTTTGCCTTGTTTTTCTGTCCTTTCACTCAGAAGTAGTCGTCACAGCAACATGATTTAAGACTCACCATATAGATTGATGTATCTGATACAGCTTTCAACAACAAGTGGGATTGGTTGACCTGAATCCTGAAATTAAATAATGCGAAAAATAAATAAATACAGACAAGGCAAGACAAATAATAGCAATAAAAGAATACATAACTAAAAGAGAAAGTAATATATACTATTTTGTATAACCTTTATACAGCACCATTATTAACTATACAACTTAGACATACGTCTAAATAAATGAATGAGTTAAACATACAGTATAAAGAATCCCCTATTGTAGTTCATATTAAATAAAGATATGCAAGACAAAAGTCTAATGCTTCATTTCATCACAAACCTAATACCTCATAAACATTTTATCAAGCAAATGTCATAAGCAGTAAAAGCAGTGTAAAACAAACAAAAACATCCAAAATACAAGCAACTGTTATTAACCTCTGTGTTGTCTTCCTGTCGACCATGCATGTTTTTGTTTTTCTGGGTCAAAATTTAAAATTTAAACTTTCTTTTCTTTTTTTCCTGCGCCTTTTGATTTTTTTTGTGTTTTTTCCCCCCCACGTTTTTGAAGCATTTTCCGACATTTTTGTCACTTTTTTCAAAGTTCTTTGATCCATTACTTTTTTCAAATGTTATAAAATTGAA
This sequence comes from Sander lucioperca, assembly GCF_008315115.2. Classification (NCBI taxonomy): domain Eukaryota; kingdom Metazoa; phylum Chordata; class Actinopteri; order Perciformes; family Percidae; genus Sander; species Sander lucioperca. Next base: position 2,492,844 of record NC_050178.1, read on the forward strand.
AAAAACACCCACATTCATTGAAAGTAGTGGACTGATCATTTATTTTACTTGTGAAGAGCGTTGTACGGAACCGTCCACGTTATTTATTTATTTTATTTGGTTGAAAGAAACCCAAATTTCTGATATAGAAACTTTCTGAAAATGGGTTAAATTTGACCCAAGGACAACAGGAGGGTTAATAACCCAATGCCACAGAATAAAAACAGTTGTGGAAACTAGCAGCATGTAAGTGCAGCCCGAGCAGTAGCCTGAAGATTTCTACTATTAGTCTAAAAGTATTAGTGTCCTTGCATCATGACCTATACTCTCCAACCACAGAAATACCTGAATGCGGGTACGGGCATTCCTTCTTCCTCTGGGACAGAAAGTCGCAAAGCACAGAGTAGCAGAGGAAGAAAGGGCAGAGAAGCACAAAGTTAGAAAAGCTCAGATGACAAATGACCCCTCTGGAGGTTAAAGAAGGCTAAGCACAGGGACTGGCGATAGGAAAGCTACAGAGATGCAGTAAAGGGTTGGGTGCAGTGAGGGACAAAGCAGATCCACTACTGTCTCCTGCCTCTCAGTTGTCTAAAGTGTGACTGGATTTAAAAATAAAGCCAGAGATGGTAAATGGTTCTGGAGGGGAATAAAGAGACAGCTGACTGCCGCTCTGTCTGCACTGGCAGAACCACGGAAGGGAGGAGGAGGATTAGAGGTTAAACAGAGATGTTATATCATGATCAAGGGCAGCTGGAAGAGGGAGGAACAGAAGGCCAAAGTGAGGAAGAGAATGAGAGTGAAGGCTCTAGCTGCCTTCCCCTCCTGCTCCACAGGGGCCGCTCAGTCATACTCCACCACCAGAGGTACCTTGATGAAGGTCTCCATATTGCCGTTAAACAGCTTATGGTTATACATAGAGCGTGGCCTAGGCTTCCGCATTTTCTGTGGTTTAGGGGGAAGGGTGGGGGGCCTGTGAAATGACGGACAAAGGGTACAAAAACACCATATTCTGTGAACACTGTAGAACCAAACACGGAGGTTCAAAAGCAGGTATGAAAAAACTTTGTTAAACAGCTTGCTAAAACAGAGCAGTAACAAACCCATTGTTTAAGTAAACATTTAAAATAGAGAAGAATCTTTTAAAAGTTGACCCAAACTTTTTTATCTTGTATCTCTGACGCCTGATAAAAGTCGGCCTTTTATAATTACTACAGAGGGTTTGGGTTGTTCAAAACTCTAGGTGTCTATCTTCAGTAAAACACTTAATAAAAAAAACATTTCTTGACTTGACTAAAAACACAGCACAAATGAACGAGCATTATTACCAAGGCTAATAAAACCACCTGCAAGTTGATCTAGTTGATATGTCATGTTGTCAGACAGAATGTAGCATTTAGCTAACAATCCAAACATATCGTATATTGATACGTTGGAACTCATACTACATGATTCCTTATTGAAAAAGCAATACAATGTTTCCTATGTCATTCTATGAATAACACATATCAATATGCAAAAATATGCTGTAAAGTTTTATCCAACATTATAAAATCATGCATTCATATGTAAACTCTAGGTGCAGCTAAAAGTTATTTTAATAATATGTATTACAATCCTTTATAAAAATAACTACAATAGCAATAGATTGCATGTGCAAACGGAAGTGTCACTTTTGGAAAGGACAATAGCAACTGCAAAACCATGGCCACTTCATGCCAATTATAATAGATTTAACATATAACATACTGAGCACGGCCTTTGTTTCATTCATTGTTTCGTCACCCATGAAATCTAGTCAAATATAATTAACATATAACAGAAATATTTATTTCTTTGCAATTTAAAAAAAGTAATTATTTAAATATATATGTTTCTGTTTGGATGTTCAAACAACAACTTACATGTTTTGTCTTAAATATTATAACAATCTGAAAAAATGCTATAAGCAGATGCTTAATGGCTGAAAGGACACCATACCTTGTAGTTCCACACTCAGCCCTTTCCCCTGTGGAAAACAAAAACACAAGAGGGACATGTTATATCTTTGTGGTACATATTATACAGACTCCAGTGACCACTGTCAGTGAAGGGTTTGATGAGACACAACATGACTATTGAGAGAGAGATGAATGGAGCAGTGGTAACACCATTCATTGGACAAAGCTATTGAGCAGTCGCTGCTGAAACCACGGGGGACCCAGAGGACCCTGTGGGGTTATAGGCCTCCTCGCAGAGCAAAGAAAAGGAGGGTGGCGGCTGCAGTGTGTATATGTTGGGGGTGTCTGTGCTGGTTCACTGAGCCTTTTGTCATAGGTTTCTAACAACACATGCATATGTTATAGGCATATCCATAGAGAAAACACAGTCTGCAAAGTCATCATTATACTCAACTGTGCTCCTTTGTGCTCATTTAAGAATACGTTGATGTTTATGTTTCTACTGATAACACACATCCTTCGGTCAGTTAATTCAAAGATGACCCAGCTTTTCTTCATGAATTGAGAGTAGTGTGTGTGTGTGTGTGTGTGTGTGTGTGTGTGTGTGTGTGTGTGTCTTTGTCTGCCAGTGTCTGGATTATCAACTGGAAGGCAGTCAATGTAAAAAAAAAAGGAAAGAACAACATTCAACATTATTTCTTTACTCCATTTAACAATGGACAGAAAGAGCAAAGGCTAACCAATTTCTCAACACATCATTCTGGCAGATGGGACAAGGTCTCTGGAGCATTCATGTGAAGAAACAACAGCACAATTCTCAGATGCCATTCCTCTGACTGATAGCCTCTGTCTACCTCTGACCAACCAACCTCAAAATTGCAAGAGGTTCTCAAGCAAAAAGTTACGATGATTTTCCCCTAATTTCATATCAAAAAGAGCCAGAGTCCGTCAATGATAGAGCGATATGTATTTTATGAACATAAAAGGAGTAGCCTACAAATCAAATTCACTGAACAAGGGAATTGATGACTCCTTATCTGGGAAACAAGGGCTGGCAGATATCCTAGCCTCTCTTGTCTGGTGCCAATGCATGGCATTATGTTTTTATTAATACATGCAGCAAGATGTAAACGCCATGTGGCACACACCAGTCTCATCTTGTTCCCTCTGTCATGCTCACAAACAACCACGCACATACACAAACATGCTATTTTGGCCATGAAGCAACGAGCTAATGAGCACAAAGCAACCCTGATTGATCATGAATAATTAAACATGGGTGGTACCTGGAGATGCCATATGCCTCATGCTCTCAGCTGCTCCAACGTGGACATACAAACAGATCTGTCCAGAGACTGAATTGAACTATAATGTGAGTGTTTATGAGTGCAAAAGCATGCAGTTGGTAGTTTGCCACAGAGGGAATCCCACTTTTTTTTTTGGGGTCCTGAAAGCTCGACAGAGCAAAATAAATGAATAAGTAAAGACTATTAATTTGTGTTGCAAGGCCTCAGCTGTCTGTGCCTGATGCCCTTTTCTATAAGGTGAACGCCTGATGCAGGAGCAGCTGCCGAAATGGGCCTGGGTCTGGTCCTGCTGATTGATTGGGCGTAAACTGTTCACGGCTGAGGTGACAAGGGGACCCCTGGGGAAGGGAGGGGCCGAGGGAAGCCTTTCTCTTATAGCCTGGAAATGGAAACCCTCCCTGCGGCTTCACAATATAGAGACTAACCGGATAATGCTCTAACTAATGGAGATAAGTAGAAAGGGGAATGGATACCTCAAAGTAAATGTGGTCTGCTTTCGGTGTGATAGTTTTCAATTTGAATAGCAGCGACCATTTCCTCTTTTTTCCGGCTTCTCTAAGAGATTGTTGTCTTTGTAGCCTCCTATACCTCGTTCCCTGCTGTGTATTGTATAAGACCTGCACCATTATAACCCTGAAGGCAGCGACTTTACAGAGCTGTGGTGGGAGTCCATGGGTCATAGATGAAGACAGACGAAGAAAAAAGACTCCTTACCTTCACCCAGTGTCTGCTTCAGTAAGTCATGCTTGGCCTGCAGCTTAATGATGAGGTTACTGCCATTCAGGTACTCCTTGAATTTCTACACAGAGAGATGAAGGCAACAATGAGCGAGCAGCAACACTAATCCACTGTAACATGAGCCCAGTCAAACAATTCAGTGTCGCTCAAATCAGCATGAATTCAATCTGTTCTAGTTTTAATTTAATTTCTATTTTCAGAGCATGTGGAAATGATGACTGATGCCTTGATTTTGAAAAGCAGCACAAAGCTGGAGTTCTAGCAGGCCGGCGGCCATTAACAGTTTGGAACGATAGACAGATCAAAATTGACATGAACTCACCGAAAAGTAGAACATTTCAGTCTCTTGTTGGTTCGCCCTCCTCTTGGCTACATTCAGCTTGCTCATGTAGGACTCGGAGGCCACGGACTTAATGGATTCAGTGGAGCGGCTGTGTTGGAAGGCATCCGACACGTCAAAGTCCTCTACCGTCAGCATGTCCTGCAGCGTTTGCATGGTGGCATCCAAGGTCTTTCTCACCTGCACAGATGGGGGGAAATAGAAAGCAAAGTAGATGACAAATGAAGCATCATATCTTACTCAGTCTTGCTCATATCTTCATTTTTGTGGCTATTTTTTCCAAGCCTTGATGGAACCAAAATAACTGATGCCATTTTCAAGGACAAGAGTGAGTGATTTACGGCACAAAGACAAATTGACCCCTGAAAAATACATGACCTTGAATTACACTAAAATGACGTCAAGCAGCATTTAAATATCAGTCCAGAGCGACCCGCACGTCGGGCATACATCAGACTAAGACTTGAAAATGAAAAGTGTCTGGTAGACAAATTGTATGTGAAATTACTGAAGGAGGCTTTTTGTTTAGGGCTAAGATTGATAAAGCTCATTTCCAGTAATGGCAGGGCTCGTCCATTATCCTCCAGAGCATAAGACACAGGGAGACAGGGAAGAGGCAGAGCCATTGTCATAGAAGAATCTAACAGGCCCTGGTTATTATAGCCTCCATTTGCACCTTTGTGTCTGTTGTTCTTAATGAGAAAGTCCTCCCTTCATCACAAAATAGACAATTTCATATATAACTTCACAGAAAACATAACATTGGCGCTGTGACAATCTTAATATATTCTTGCCTCCCGCAGAGCAAGGGTCATTGGAGTGTAATTGCAATGAGAACAGATGGTGATGTGTCCCTCCTACTTGGCTCTGGGGTAAATGAGACAGGGCTTTCTGTTTTAGGGGGGTGGGGCAAAAGGTGGTGGCGGAGGGGGTGCTGGACAGACACAGGGCCATCATAAATCCTCACCTCCTCATTCTCAATCTTTAGCGTAGCTAGGCGAGACTGCAGTTGGTGGTAGCGCATCAGGAGTTCAGTCTGGACAGGTTGCTGGGCGCTCACCTGGCACACCTTAGGAGGCGGAGGAGGAATCATGGGTTGCAACAATCAAAATAGATCCATCTGAAGCTTAAAATGTTACTTTGTAAAAAAAAAAAAAAATGAAAGTAAAAACATTCTTTAGCATTTAAAGCATCTCACCTCATCTCCCATGTGTGGCAGGTACTCAAAGCGCATTGGAGGGCAGAACACCTGGTTGTGCATATCCATGATCTTGTGCTTGTCACTGCGGGAATCCAGGTTGTCCACTGCATTCTCTATGATATCCAGTCCCTCGTGGCGTGATGTCTCCAAAGTGTACTCTGCAGATAAGTAGGTCCTGAGGGTGCGCGCCAAGCTAGCGTGGTAGCCTAGGTCACAGCACTGCGGAAATAAAAAAAAATATCTGATAAATAACCAGGAAAACACTCTGTAAATGTGGTAGATGGAATTGTAAAATATAATCTAAAATAATAAAAATGAACACCATGCCGAAAAACTGCCCTCTCCGTTAAAGTTTCAAGACTGTTTCACCGAGTGTGCTCTGTTGCACCTGTAACCACAGCCAGCAGTGATGTCCTGGTGTACTGACCACACCCTGGAGTACACTTCTACATCACTGCAGCAACATGGACAGTTATGCTACTGGAAGCTAGAAACAAATAGCAAAAGATTTCCAACATGGTGTTAAATTGCTCTTTAATTTGACAAATCAATTGGTCAATCAAATTTATCAGGGAATGTGGAATAATTTTAGTTGTGAATTCTGTTAGTTTGAGCACCTTTCATGTTTAGACCTATTTAATGAACTAAATCCCAAATTACATCCTGATACGGGTTAACTTTCAAAAATAGAAGTAGAGTTCACAGAATTACAGGAGCTAGCACAGTAGGACACCAGGGATAATTACAGAGCATTATCATACAGAGCTGGATGAAGTAACCTAATTAAGCAGAGGATGGTAGTGAGGAGGTTTAGAAGGATCTTGAGGCAGCTGACAGCTCTGTGAATCCTTAAGTAAACACTCTTTAACACTCTAAAGCACTGAGGAAGCAGTCTCTCTATTTTGGCGCACAAGCCTTATTGCACCACTTAGTCAAAGTGGCTCAATAGACTAAAGACTAAAGGGAGTAAATCAGCTTCTTTTTAACAAGAAAAATGAGTGAGAACACATTCATATCTGCAGCAGCAGCCTGAAGGAAGCAGATGACCGGAGAAGGAAGATTAGATAGACTCTTTAATCCTACCACTTTCATGTTTTTTATATTATCATCTTTCCCATTAGAGCTGTGGAAACATACTGTCAGTGCATATACAGTGCATATATATACTGCATATTAATATTGGCAAATAATTCTCATTTATTTTGTATGCCACTCATTTAATTTGAAATATATTCATGTTTATATAGGCTGCATTTTATTTATTTGATCAAGGTTTACTCAAATGTTTTTACCCTCATTAATAATACCTCACACAATCAATTTAAAATCCTTAAATTTTAACTCAGTCGGGTAATGTATGCAAACCACCATGTAGTGAATAACTGTTTTATTCTTTTTTTGCTGTATGCTATAGCTTACTATAAGTTCATCCATGGAGGTAATTAAACTTAACCATATTAATATATCTTCCAAGTAGTCTAAATACTTTATCACACCACTGACCAAGCTCATTCCTCACATCTTTCATCAGTTCTAGGTAGCGCAAAATAAACTCCACATGTTGTTCAGAACTACACTTCAACAGTTTAAAGTCACTGATGCTGACTGACAAAGCTGACTTCTTGCTGCGTGAGCGTCTGGTGTGATGTTAGATGTCAGTTACTCTGACATGACAAACAGACCCTTTATCCTCCTCTGCCCCACTTGTGGCAGCCAAACCAGTCAAGCTCACAATCCCATTCCTTGCAGCTCAGCAATATTTGGGATGACATGGACCTTTCAGTTTCAACACACTGGATCCATCAAAGTGGCAGGGATAGGGCACTATCATCAGTCACTCGGTGTGTCCAGCTACCACCAACATATCACCATTACATTGCATATAGCAGAGACATACTCTTTTAATGCTATTTTAACTGTAATTGTTTGAAATAATGTAATGTTCATTATATTCTCAGAAAGCTCACTAAAATCCCATCTTATCATGCCTGACCTGGAAAATGTGCATCTATCACTGTGACTAATGAAGTGGCGTATGGTGGTTTGGCCTCAAGGAAAAATGTGACAACCAAGCTATTAGCACAGAGACAAGGGGGGAAATATTGAAGGGCTGACAGGTTAACATCGGAATCTTAATAGTAAACTCTTTTGTTTGGTATCGACAGCCACAAAGTCCACATTCATTGCTATCTGTCTCTTAAACTCTGCGAAATAGCTCTTTGTTACAAAGTATGACTTCATGGGGATGATTTAACCTTGGTATTTACTCATTAACAGTTAATGAGAAAAACAAGATTGAATACAGTATGCAACATAGTATAACAAAAAAAACGCAAAATACAGTTTTAGAAAGACCTAACTTGCTTGCACAACTAATTCAAATAACAGACTACAATACTGTAACTAACAGCACATTGGTTCTGAAAACAAAACCTTCACAAAGATACAAGAAGACACAAATCTGGATGGAAAAAAATAAACCAGGGGGATGAAAAAAACTTAACAGACAACAGACATGAACTGTGTAAAGGCAATGAGATTAGACAGTAAGACAATAACATCACAAAGTCTCAAAGTTTCATCTCCCTTAAGAGGGAGCTGTATGTCTGTGTGCACATCTAAAAGGAATACATGTATACAGAATGTTTGAATGATTCTGTCTAAAATGGTCAATAAAGGCTTCCTCATCTCAATGTTCATCTGTCTGTGCAGGGTGACTGGTAGCAGGTCACCCAACCACATTAACCGCATTCATGCCTGCACAAACACAGCCTTTGCTCACCAGCTGACTTTGACCAACTTCCAACCATTAGTGGTTTGCTAAACAAAGACATCCTTTTAAACCCTGGTAAGACTTTCCAGCAGTGCTACTGGTTCATAACTTGAATAAAAGTGACTTTTAAATTTAAGTGTTAGATGTAGGTTTTCTGGACATACAAAAAGGGTATATTGGTAATAATACAGGGAATATAGTGTCAGAATTTGAAATGCTCCTTCCTCTGCTCTGACCCATGAAAGGAGAGACCACAGAAGGAAAGCCAAGAGAGAGTGAGTGTGTGTCTTGGGTCATGGTTTTTACTTGGTGACAGTTAGAGGAAGACAATCACAAGGTCTTGTCTCTTCTCTCTCTTCACATGCTGCGTTTGTCGCAGCAAAGCTCCCAAAAGCAGCATCAACGAAAACAAATGAATGAGGATGAGACAGAGGAGTCAACACTGATGGAGTCCCTTGAAAGAATCAGTCAAAAATATCCTTCTGTAGCTGCGTGATACTGCAGATCGCTGGACTAATATTCATGTCAACAGCAGTCAGTCACTCACTCGCATATCAGTGTTAATCCTGTTGTGCAGGGATTAAAAATGGAAAAATTATGGCAAATACATTCATTGGGGCCAAAAGAGCAGCTTGGAAACAAACAGCTAACAGGCTGAGAGTGAATGAGACTTCAGAACAGATGGTGAGAAAAGCGACAGTGTTGCAGAGTTAAATCAACATCAGAAATCCCGTCTGGGAGATGTACACAAACACATGTGCCTAGCGCATACTTACATCAATCATATCAGAGACGTCATGGATGTAATATTTTGCCACAACTGCATTTGTTGCTGCCAGGTTCAACAAATAGTCATTCCGGGCTTTTGTGCATTTCAGCTTATTCTCTGAATACTTGGCTTGCCTCTGGGGAGGAGAGAAGAGACACAGCAGATGAGGAGAAAAACCATCAGTGCAGGAATATCAAGCAGTAGGGAGGGTTTGAGTGTGTGCTCAGGCAGCTGCAGCTTTGGGACCATCAGACAGGTAGAGATGGCAGGGAAAGTTTGGAGGCTGTAGAGAAGCTGCCTCTAGATAGTAACGTGTTAAGTGCCACAGCCAGGCTTGCATTTAGTCATTATTCTGTCTCTAAACACTGAAGTACCAGAGGATGCAGAGTGTGGATGCTCACAAAGCACTTAAAGAGGCTCTGGCTTTAGTAAGTTGTACAGTTTTAAAAGGTGCTTATTTTTAGGGCTGCCCCCTCAATTAGTCTACTAATCGGCTGTTTTGGTCTTAGTTGACTAAGATTTCTTTAGTCAATTAGTCATTTTTTATGCTTTTTTAATGCTGATTGACTTTTTTTCCAAGAATGTTATGAGCACATCTCTTGTCAACACAAGATTTAAAGTGTTGCTTTGCATTAATCATTGTGGAGACACTACATTTTTTTTTTAAAGATTATTTTTTGGGCTTTTCCGCCTTTATTTCTGACAGGACAGCTAGGTGAGAAAGGGGAGAGACATGCAAGGAATCATCACAGGTCGGATTCGAAACCCTGGACCTCTGTGTCGAGGCATGCGCCTGCTCTACCCACTGACCCAACCCGGCCACAGAGACACTCAGTTTTACAGATCTGTCGATTAAATCAACTAATCGATTAGTCGACAAAATCGTATGAGCGTTAGTTGACTAATATTTTTTTTAATCAAGGACATCCCATATGTACTGTATGTATACGGGCATACGTGTGTATATATATATATATATATATATATACATATATATACGTACAGTATATACATACGTATGTATGGGTATGTATGAAAGGATTCAACAGCTTAGTAAAATGTAGAATTAAAGGAACAGTTTGACATTTTGGGGACAACGCTTATTCACTTTCTTGCAGAAAGTTAAATGAGAACATTGAGTCTGTAAAGTAAATATGAAGCTGGGGCCAACAGCTGGTTAGCGTAGCTTAGCATAAAGACTGGAAATGGGGGAAGGAGTTAGCCTGGCTTTGTCCAAAGGTAAAAAACCACCAGACTACCAGCAACTCTAAAGTTCACTTATTGACATGTTGTATATCATTTGTTTAACTCGGACAAAAACTAAAGTGTAAAGACAACAACAGGGTAGATTTTGTTAATTCCCAGGTAAATGGAACGCAGCGTAACTCCCAGCAAAAAAAACCAAAACGAAACAGCGTATTTCCCAAAGTTCCTTTAAAATACAATTTTAAAAGTATTTACATGGACTGCATGATAGAAGTCCAAATGTTAAGAGTTTAACTTAGATGGTTGGGTATTTGTGTGTGTCTGTATTTCCAATGTGACTTTAGATAAATACATGCAATTCTACTTAGAACTGAAAAATATAAAAAAATAACCACATTTTCATTAAGTGACATTTGTACTGGAAACACACAACACATTGATTTTGCAAACTCGTGCCTAACAGTATGGACAAAGTAGTTTCACCCGACTCAGAAAGGCCTTAGGCTACTGCTGTTTGAAATATAACTAAAGCATAAACATTCTAAAGCAGAGTAATTTTGCCCATTCTTTGTTTGTTTGTACATTTCACAATACATGGACATTTTATTTCCAATTCCACAAAACCATTATGATGCAAATTACAGCAGTGGGTTAGAGGAAAGAAGATTAACTTTTTTTCTTCCTTTTCCTGAAAAGTAATGAGACAAAAGCACAGAAGAAAAATATTCATTGCCACGCTGCTTTATAAATAGTGTTCAGTTCCCAAGCCAAGAAGCATCTCTGAGGAGGGAGAGACGCTGTCGTCCTGACAGCCTTTTGATTTCCTGAACCTGAGAGACAACGGGAGTTTCATTTGCATGAAGAAATTCCAGAAGAAGATCCAGAATAAAAAAGGCATGTGTGCATCTAAAGTGCATCATGCTCCAGAGACCACCAGCCCTACACTGAGAGCAGACAAACTAGAAATTTGCGTAAGATGGAAAGAGAGTTGTGTTATTTGCTGGGAGTACTGCAGTTTGCTCAGTGCGTATCTGGCTGCAGACCTTCAGTATTCTCCTGAGACTTTCTGACATTATATTGCTGCCTATCTGCTGGTCTATCTCTATTCCTCTCACTCTCTCCAAGTGAACCCAACAAATAGAGCTAGTTCTCCATTTACAGAACTATTCAGCTTTGAGAAGCTGCTTAAACTGCAATAACTGAATATTACACTTGCATATTATCATCTTTTACTGTAATTGAACTTGTCAGCAAACTTCCAGCAGACATGGAGCAACATCATTCATTTGGAGTCCAATTTCTGACTACCTGACAAATGTAAGTCCAATATTTACACTCCTTTTAACTCTGTTCTTGTTCTTTACTAACTCCTGAGGGAAATATCTGACTCAAGCTGCTAAATGTGCCATTGTGTTCAGCAGCTGGTCGCTAAATTTGTTTGTATATGCCGTTGCATGCGGTGCTGGGTAGGCAGTGTACAGTGACAAGTTGAGGGCACGAAAACCAAAACAATGAGCTAAAAGGGGCTATAATCTCCATAGAGCTGTGAGGAACTGCAGGTTTCAGTGTTAATTCAATGTGGGTTCCTCACTATGAGCGACCCCTTTCACATTGCACATAGCCATTAGATGCATTGTTGTTATTATTATTATTATTATTATTATTATTATTATAAAAATACTGATTACAGCAGCTTTAAAAAAACAACAACTGATGGTTCTAGATTTTTAGCAAGAAGACTGAAGCTTAATGGCACTACATGTATTACTGTATGTAAACAAACACAACACTATCCATCCTTTATACTCACCTTCTCTTTCATCTTCTCAATTTTCCTGACGAAGCTACGTCTTGGTTGGCGGTCCTCGTGGCGCAGCAGGTTAACGTTGAGATCTCCGGACTTGCTGAACTGCTTCTCCTCCTGCTTCTCAGCGTCCTTCAGCTTGCTCTCTGCACTGATGCTCTCAGTGTGGTACATGTGGTATGTTTTCATCACCTGCAAGAGGAGCATGACAGATATTACGTTAGTCGATTGAGAGAAAACTAATCGGCAACTATTTTGATAATTGAATAATCGTTTCAGTCTCAAATGTGTGGATTTGCTGCTTTTCTTTGTCATGATGAAAGTTAATATATACATGTAAATATATTTGGGCTTTGAACAGTTGGTCACACAAAACAGGCAAATTGAGGACAATACTGTGGGTTCAGAGAAATTGTGAATGGCATTTTTCCACAGTTTATTTTTAAATGTTTTATAGACTAATTGTTGCAGTCCTATATAAAATAATAAAAAGTGAATGGACTTGTGCATTATGCAGAAATGCAGGGGCAGCTGTCTAAAATCTAAATCAGTATTATTATACAGTATTATTAGTAGTATTTTAGTCAGCCAGCCATAAATATGTAGAGGTGGCCACTGCTGGGAACTGTAAAAGGACATGTAAGCCCTGATTCAGTTTGATGATTGACATAGATACCACCAATCATAGAAACTTGGTGTATCGACTTGAGAAGTGGTATAGATGGTTTAACAAGTGTCATGGTAAGCCAAACGTGGAAAAAAAAGCATACCACAAAGACACGTCTGTGCTTTTGTGCTCATAAACCCACTCACACACAAAACCCCACATCTTTACATTGACTTACAACAGTATTACTGCTGTGTTGATACTGCTGTGTTGATACTGTCATATTTCCACCAACAATAAAGAGATAAAAAGGAAAGATCACATTTCTCAAGTTCCACTGTGTCATTTCCTTCCAAAATCTGGTTTGATTTGAGCTTTTTCATGGTGGCCTGGTGGATCAATTTGGGTGTCGATGCAGCGGTAACACAGATGTCACTACATGTGGAATACTTCAAGTGAATCCAAGGGCTTGGCTGTCAAATCTTCAACTCACCCCCTCTTCACTGTGACTTTCCCTGCCTCTACTGTAAATCATTTCTACAGTAACTCTCCCCAAACTTCTTTATTTTCAGCTCTTCTGTGCAGCAGAGTGGCGGCATTTGTTTTCTGTGTTCTCTGCAGTTACCTCTTTACTTTGATCTCTACTTAGACACTCACACTTTTGACACTCAGACATCCCACTCCAACATGGCGATGACAAGACTTTAGTGACAGAAAGCCCTTGTTAGACAAGCCAGAAGCATCCTGCATCTTTAACTCGTCCCAGATGCTCAATGAGAGAGTCTCTCCTCTTGGAAGACCATGCTTAAGCCTCGTAAAGGAACGTCCAGATGTGAGCTGAGTATTTCAACGTCTCGAGCATTCAGGATTTTCTATGAACACCTCAGGATGTTAGACAGTCAACCTAAACAGTAATTTATTTGTTTCCTGTGAGCAAGTAAGCAATGTTCACTTGGTGCTGAAGTTAAGCAGTGGGGTTCCTTTTATCTCTATAAGAGCTGCTCATCAAAATCACATGTTTTCCATTCAGTCACTTGCAACTATAATTTTCCACTGACCTCCAACCCTGTGATAGTAATATATTTACCAGTGCTGCCACTTGAGGAGGCTCTATTCATTCCCCTATGTGTGCTGTGTGAATAAATAGTACTCCTCTCCAGGTGATGCAGAAACTCTTAGAAAAACAAGAACAACAGAGTGACAAAAAGCTGCAAGGCAAACACCTGAATATACCGTAAATAGATAGAATAAAAGCCACTAGTCTATTCTCAGAGTGACAAAGCTCGACAACAATGCTACTCCATGAAGAGAGAACTAGGCTAACACTCCCCAAACTGTTAAACCCTTTCTTTCATATTCCTCTGAAAACGTGCTACATTTGCAGCCAACTTTAAACCATCTGACTACAGGACCTGCAGCTAAAGCCACAAACTCATTTGCAGGAAGACTGAGCTTCAGCTGTGTCTACAGGAAGTGTGTGTATAGTTGAGTCCTCTGATGACAGCCTAGGGCTATTTAACTCCTGCAGTTTCTGAGCTGGTGAAAGAAACCCAACAGTGAGAAGTTTTTCATAATGAATGCAAGGCGAGCTTGGCTCCTATTCAACATACATCTAAATATTCTAGGGAATTGGGTAGGGACCATAACATCATCTATAAATATAGTTGGCAAGGACATAAAACGTGAGCAAAACAACTCTCAAGAAAATTTGATGCCATCTTTATTAAAACAGTGGATCAAAATTAGGCCCAAAGAAGTATATTCAATGCAAGAGCAACTTGGGTATGAAAATATTTTTAAATAGACCAAATGATATTGTAGATACTTTTTAAGAAGGTTAAAATATACCAATCATGCACAATATAAATATAATAATAATAATATAAATCTGTTTTTTGTTTTTTATATATATATATCTGAAATATAAAAATCTGATGTTTTTTTCCCCCCAAATATGCAGCAGCTATGATATTTTTACATATTTATTTTTCCATTACTAACTAGCTGTGAGTAAATGTTGTTAAATACTGCTGAGAAAACAATGAATGAACTACAAATGAGTACATGAATGAATGGAACCAGCACCCAGGCCTGAGATCGAGATTGTCATAAAATAACCGTGTTTGAGACTGAAGAGCAGACATCAGACAAAAGGTGGTGGATCAGAAAGATAAGATAAGCTTTATTGATCCCAGTGGGGATATTAAGTCAGTGCGGCAGGAAATTAAAACAAGTTCAAGCTAAGAAAACTGAATTTCCCTGAGATATATGTCGCTGGCTCTTCATACATTCTGGCTTTTTCTATTTCTCATTTGTGTTGGTATTGATGACAAGCCACAACAACGAAAACAACAACAGGATCTTCAATCTCAGTAACACTCCTGCTGCAGCATCATTCTTTAAAACGTTAAACAACAGCTTTAGCTCACAGCCTTACCTCTCACTGAGAAACAAGGGATCCAAATGGGATTTCACAGTTTTCTTTCACCATGATGTGTTTTGTTGGAAGCCAGTGAAAACTGTTAGAAAATACCACAAGGCAACCCCATGTGGCCACGCTATTGATTTAGCTATTTCTGTACAATCAAATACTAACAAGGGTGCAGTCCTGAAAGACTATACTTCAACAGACAGCGTTACTGCTGCCTGAGGGTCATTTGTGAAATAACTTCTATGCCTACCTGTGCATTGTCAAACTTTGTCATACATTATGATGGCAACTTGGAAAATCCTTTTATATAAATAATGGCAAGTCAGCTTCATTTGTTGTTAATTACAGTTGGTTCCAAAGAGCTTTATAAAGGCAGCATTACGAAAACAATATATAAAACATACCCTAACCCAAGACTGAGAATAATAAACACAAAAGTCATTAAGGAAAAAAAAGAAGGAACCATGTGAAGAAAGACCAAAACAGGGGACCCCCTTTAAGCATTGTCATGATGTGATGGATAGTTTAGAGTGAGAAAACAATTACTAAGTGTCAAAATGTATGTGTTTTATTTTTAGTATGAAATTATTATTTTTATAGGAAGTGATTTTTGCTACAAGGATTAATTTTCCACCTTAGCTGGGAAGGTTCACACAATCCTTATGTTCGGAAAGAACAAGGCCAAATGTCAACATTTGGATTTGAAATTTTCAGCTAGACTGCAGCTGAGGCCAAGTAGAGCATGAGAAGAGGGACCATATGAGTTTTATTATGCAGCATCGAACTTAGCCGGAGAGGGGAGAATGGGTGAAACAGATATATAGTAAAAATTTTGAGGCAAAAAATTTTGAGGCAAAAAAGCGCCTTGTTAATGCAACATTTTTATCCATTTTAGACTATGGAGACCTGTTGTACATGAATGCTTCTGCTAAATGTCTCCACAAGATTGATATTGCATATCACGCTTCTCTGCGGTTCATTACTAATTGCAAGGTCTTGACCCATCACTGTGAACTGTATTCCCGAGTGGGATGGCCTTCTTTGTCCTCCAGGAGGCTGGGTCACTGGTATACTTTCATTTATAAGGCCATGCTTGGTCTTTTGCCTTCCTACATCTGTAATTTAATCTCACGGAGGAGTGTTGGCTCTCACTGTTTGCGTTCGAATGATCTTTTGTTGCTCGCTGTTCCACTTGCCCGTACAGAATTGGGAAAAAGGGCTTTTGTTCACTCAGCCCCCCACACATGGAACATGTTGCAAAAAGACTGGAAATTGACTGAATTACTTTCATTGAACGCTTTTAAGTCCAGATTGAGAGCATTTGAGTCGATTCTTTGTAATTGTTTCTCATAATGTATATGTAATCGTATTGTATGTTTATAACTTTTTTGCTGCTTCTTGGCCAGGACTCCCTTGAAAAAGAGGTTTTTAATCTCAATGGGACTTTTTTCCTGGTTAAATAAAGGTTAAATAAAAAAAAAAAAAGTATAAAGGTACAGAATAATGATTTGTTTCCATGTGTTTCACTGAACCTGAAATATAGCCTAACACTGGAAACCAAGCTGGAAATGGCTGGCAGGCATAACCTTTGGAAACAATAATTGCATTTTAATTTATTAAGATAAAGTCAAGAGTATAACAACATTGGTCAGTCTTTAAAATGTATTTGGCCAATAACACAGTCCTTTTAAAATGCATATGGATTCATGCACTTTTGGTTATCACTTGCTCTCCATAACACTGATCTATTGGAGCATCCAAATGTACAGATGGCAAGATCAGGGAGAGTTGCCAGCACTGCCCTTTGGTAGTTTGACGCTCATCACATTGCACGGATGAATAAGTCATATAAGGCAAATCTGCCATCTCTTCTGTTTAACCTCAGGGGGCAGAAGGTTGCCGAAGTTGCATGGGGCTCATCCAGTTTTTGGGCACTAAACCTCCCTCAATAAAAACTCATCCCAGAGTGCTCAGTGCAGCACCTGTACAGTATCTCCTAATCCCTAACATATATCTATCTGCAGGAAATCCCATATACTAACAATTCAGTTCTTCAGTTCTTACGAAGTATTATAGAATAAATATACAACTGTAAATGGTTGTAGAAATAGTGAAGACAAAAGTAAAAATAATTTGCAAAGACGGCAATGTTTATTAAAAACAACAACTAAGTATGTAAGATTATTGCTTATGTTATCTGACAGTGTTGTAACAACACAGTCTAATATGCTGACAATTCATTTAAATACTGCCTTCTAATTGTGTTATACTAATTTTTGAAAACCAAACTTCTTGGCTATAAAGTTCAACAGGAAACATCCATCCATACATCCATTCAGCCACTTTTTATATTAAAACGTATGGGAAGCAGCTGCAGGATGCCCAAGAGTTGGTCGCTGTAAAAAAAATAAATAAAATAAAATTAAAAAAAAGGAAAGAGAAAAATGGCTATTTGGGCTGAGAAGAAAAGCTGCTTTATAGAGAAGTGAATGATAATATTTTCTGTTGGATTGTACTGTAGTTGTACAAATTTTATCATGTGAAGCACTTTGTGACTTTGCCTGGAAAAGGTGCTTTTATTATATGGACTACCTTTTTTGTCAACCAGCAAATCAAAATGAAGCACAAGACCGTTTCAACACAACAACAACAAAGATAATGATTACATATTGTACCAGTAGAAAACTGGTCATTATAGTAACTGATTATCCAAAGAGAAAAGCAAAGTGGTGACAATTGATACAACAAAGCAACTGAGCTGGAACAGGTGACCTAAAATGAATGAGCGAATCCATTGTTAAGAAAAGAAAATATGCACATTATGCAATCTGCTTATTATTTCTCCTCAAAAGCTCTTTACCTCTCTACAACACAGACTAACGAATGATACAGTCATGTACTAAGGCAGGCAGATATTTCACAGGCCTCCACAGAGACACCCAGTGATGTGACCCCTTAACAGGACAAGAGTTAAAGGAACCACCAGATGTGAAAGTGATTCGGGCCCAGAATCTGTCCGACTTGGGAGAGAAATGTATTGTTCCATTTGATCATCTACAACGGCCTCACTCAAATCTGATCATCATCATCAAAACCCCATTTGTGCTAAGCTGTACACAATAAATACATAAAAATATCTCTATAATACAACATCAATTTCAAATATTTTATGTAGCACATTATGTAGCACATTCTCATGAGCTTCTCCTCTCAGTATAACGCAATACAACAGCAGCACAAATTACGTCCTCCGAAATGACCATGAGGTTGAATTAGGGCTGGGCGATATGACAACATATATCGTCAAAGTGATATAAAAATGTCTATAGTGTATATTTTTCTACATTGTTTCTATCACAATGTCAAAAAACTAGCAGCCAAACTGCGCTACGGCAATATTTACGCTATTTGGATGCACTTTACGTATTGATCCTTGCATGTTATGTTAATTTAACACTAAAGTTCTTAATAAAATGAGAAAATACTCATGGCTTTACCATGTGGTTGTTTTTATATAAACAATCGATTTATTTAACTACCAGAAAACATGTTTTATGATGTATTGTTATCAAGATATGAAATTATCTATTTGGGATGGAAGATTTTGGCCATATCGCTCAGCCCTGAATTAACACTTCTCTCACCTTTGGACAAAAACTGAACATTATAAATTTCATGTGAAGGTAGGATGTATTTCATCGCTGTTGCATTTGACTGTATGAGTTTTAGCTAGCTGTACCTAATAAACTGGAAACTGAGTGTATAATATACACAGTCGTGTGTTATAATAAGGACAGAATTAAACTAACTCCAGTCTTCTGGTGCTGGTGCTTCCCGTTAGAAACACAGACAGCATGACAGTGACATATGTATTTGCTTTACTTGGTGTGTACACTTGGGCAAAGCCTGATCTTTCAAAAGAAAATACACTTTTATTCAATCAGGGAAAGCACAAGTAGTTCATAATGCACAAAGAAGAAAGCAATAAAAGAGAATACAAAAAGAGAGAACATGCAATAAAACAGACAGATGAGACAGAGAGGAAAAATAACTGGATGAGCTCAGTGATGAGATAAGGTGTGAGGGATCCATCTGTAGGAGACACAGTATTAGAAAACATGACTTACAGTGTACAGTTCATTTGTCACCTTCACCAGCTCCTCGTGCATCTGGATCCCAATGTCCTTGCTCTACAACACAGCAAGCAGAAAGAACAGGGGTGAGACAACAAATAATGTTTCAGCCTTTAGCTGTGACCTGTTGGAACAAGCCCAGTTGGTTATGCTGACACTATGCCTTTGGCGAGTTATAGTGAAGTATGTCGACAACTATTTGATATAAATCCTAATGACGTTGGTGATTATCTGACTTCTAATAGTGCCACCGTCAAGTCAGAATTTACACTTGTCCAACACTACAAGATGCCTCTGAAATGAATGACTGACACTTACTGTAAATGCTCACCAAAAGATAAACCCTGTCTATTTAGGCCTTCTTCTTCCACAGCCCCAGATGTCTTGACTGAGAATTTTTGTTTTTATTTGTCATACATGTTCTATTACTAAGTCAGACTAATTGAATTCAAATTTTATTCTCTCAACCAAAAGCACACCACTTCTTCCATCTCATCAGCTCTTCCTTCCACTCAAGCATGAAACAGGCTGCATGAGGAAATGAAATGAGGAATGAAAATATGGAAGACACTGCTCAAAAATAAAATTACTGTAATACTGAGGCTCACAAATCTATGGTACAATGTACAAGCAATCATTGTTGGGCTTTACATTTCTTAGTCGTACATCTTAAGTACACATTTACTTGACAAACTTACTGTATCTCTCTGCTGTTGATTAGAAAAGACATGATGTCTGTTAGCCACATGTGCATTTAACTTCCTGTGAATATTGCACATTACATCACACCTCATATTTAGACTTTTGCAGTGTGTGCATGTGTGAAGTGCGTCAAGGGGTGAAAACAATGTGTGATATCTTCTGACAAAGAAAAACACTGTCTAATTGTGTGTCATTGTGCTCTACAAAGATAAACAAAAAGTAATAATGCATCAAAAGGAACAACTATTTCCTGCGTCATATCTCATTTTAATAGCGAAAAGATTGCTTAAGCCATAATTTCTTCCTGCTGCCCATACCAATTAATATGTTTTGTTTAGAAGAAACTGCCAGAGATTCAGCAAACACCTAATAAAGCCGCACAGTTAATTCTACTCCCTAAAATGTGACTATAATTAGTAGTCTATTACATTAATATTTGTTTTTAATTTGTCCTTAAAGGTCCGATATCATGCTTATTTTCAGGTTCATACTTGTTTTTTTTGGTTTCTACTTGAACATGTTTACATGCTTTAATGTTTAAAAAAACACATTATCTTTCTCATACTGTCTGTCTGAATATACCTGTATTCACCCTCTGTCTGAAACACTCCGTTTTAGCGGCTGTCTCTTTAAGCCCCCCTCTCGAAAAATCCCAGTCTGCTCTGATTGGTCAGCATTTCCACTTCTTCAATATCTGTGTTCTTGGAGTCTCCGCACCATCATTTCAGCAAGGGAATGACAGTAACAGCACTGTACCGGCACTTTCTACCTATATATAGTATAGTTGTGACATCATAATAGTACAGAAGTCTTGACGGCTCGTTTAAAGGCAGTTTCTGAATTTGGACTGTGTTCATTTCTTGATTGATTGAGCGTTTTGATACTTTCACAGTATTTAAACAGCACCTCAACCTGCTTTATAATTAACAAAGACATTGAAATTTCACTTTGTGCAATATGGGACCTTTAATGTTACCATGTAGTGGTGGGATCATGAAATTTACAGTTTTACATTATTATACAACACAACACTTGGTTCTCTGTTTCAGTTTGTTTTGGTAAATTTGATTTAGTGGATATTCACTTAAGGTTTTTACAAAACATACTATACACTATTAACATAAAGTGTTGCATAAATTATTTTTCCTTACACTATGAGTCAGGGAGCGGAGCCCCATTAAAGTAGAGAATTAAAAAGAAAACAGGCCACCACAGAACCACCCATGAAACGTTTGATTATTAATGCTGAGCAACTAATTGCAAGAAATTTTAGTGGCTACAAACTACAATCTTTCACAAAGCCTGGTTGCTGTAAAGTGTGATTTAGTAATCTGAAATGCACTGCATTTTGGCAAAACAAAAGTCAGATCTTAAAAGGTCTTTACAGGTGATGGACGGGAAAGGAAGAACTCAGTTGAAAGTGAAAAGTTAAAGACTAAATTTAGGCTATGTTCATGATTGAAACAATGACACTTGTCAGAGATTGATGCATGCAGCTAATTAGGTTAGATGAGTGGGCTGTTGGTATGCTGCTAACAATAGCTGATGGCTCGCATGCTGCATAGTAAAGTGTGCAGTGTGTCATGTGCTTTTAAATGTGGCAATAAGGCAGTTCTTTTACAGTAAGTGTGTCAAAAGCTGACTAATTCTGGTGCACCCAAAACAGTGTATCATAGTGACACAGCAAGATGCATAATGGTCATCTCAAATATGAATCATGAGTATAATTTTCTGTCAGATCAATAACTCCCCATATTTGTCCACACCCTGCTCTGCTATCTGTGCTTGAAAGAACTTGCTACTGGTGAGTCAGAAACTTAACTAATCATCAAAATGGGAAAACCTCATCAAACAAAATCTTGCTACAACAGTTCTTTAATAAATTAGATTATGAAATGTACCCAGAAGAGTAATAACATTAGTAATACAGGAGGGGTTTTATCTTTTTATTTTGTTTGTATCTGAAGTGCAGGCATTAAGTCCTATTCAAACAAGCACTGGACTGAATGTGATAAATGGGGAATGTCCTCAGAGGGCTTCAGCAGCTGGTGAACGGCATCTGTATGCATCAGTTGCTCTGAAGTGAGACAGACTGCAGCCTGTACCGCAGAGGCTCAGGGAAAGCAGAAGGGTTCAACCAGCGAGTAAACCACTGTGATGCAACACACTGTAAGAGCTGTGGCGGGTCATATTGTAACAGCCCTTATAGAAACGCATGTTAGTCTACATTCTTAAAATCTCCCTTCTATGAAAGGCAGAAAGTAGCACAGTTGGACTTGCTGTAATTTATGTATTAATATATTCTCTTTGCAATTAATTTATATTGAGAGTCATGGAAACAGAAACCGGGCAGTCTGTACATTCACATTTGCCACTCCGGTAGTAATTGCATTATTTGAGACTGGAGGAGAATAGAATACCATCTATACATGTATGGTATTATAACATATTGATCTTCACATCACAAATAATTACAATATATCATTTCTGTAATATGATATATTCCCACTATAAGTCACAGTTTTGTTTGTCATTTATATGCTAAACAAGCCCTTGATCAAGTTTTTGTCAACAACTTTTTGCCCTTGATCACCTTGTCATGTCCAACAGTCAATCATCCAAAGCTCTTTTACTCGTTTCTGTTTAACAATTTTAATTTTCTGCAGAGCTCCATGACGTTTTGATGCATTATTTATTGCCTCCCAATATGTCTGTCAGCAGCAGAGCCATCCATTCATTCTTTTAAATATAGAAAAAGCTACCTGAGGGCACCTGACTTCAAAAGGACAGAGTGTTTCTCCTTTTTCAGATCTGGCACAGTTTCTGACAAACACTGCACTGTCATCCACACAAGCACACACACACAGACACATGTACACACACACACACACACACACACACACACACACACACACACACACACACACACACACACAAATATCTGAATGGAGCCTAGTAAGCAGACTACAGCTCACATACAGGAGGGCCTGCAAGGTGAAAACAGGGTTCTGATGTTTGGATAAGACCTCAGTCATCTCTGCTATGTGCTGACAGTGAGCCAGATGTTGCTCACACTTGTAGGGGCTGCAGGGTGTTGAACGAGGGGTTTCTTAGCTTCACTTTTCCCCATGCTGTTTTAAGCCAAAAAGTAGAGAAGTAGCTTTCATTTTAGCTGTTGCAAATTCATACCTTGCAAGTTCAACTTTATAGCAACACCAAGGCATGACAACGAGGCCCAAAGTTTACAATAACAGAGAGATGAAAACACTTTCCTCAGCAAATTGCTTGTTATTTGTATTGTCCTTCTAACTCTGAAATTGTGTGCACTGTGGTGATAAGACGGTAGCATTAAACAAAGAGGAAGGATGATAGTCTCACTGACCTTCTTAAACAGGCGGATGATGTCCTCGCTGATCTGGGCCAAGCGGGCGATGACATTGTTGGTGTAGAGGTCGCTGAGGGTGGCATGGTCACGGCTCTCTCGCCTTGTCTGGTTCAGCACTAGGTACCAGCAGTTTACTGAGGACAGCAGGTGCTGGTCTTTTCTAATAAAAAAAAATAAAAACAGGAAAAATGCAGGATTGTTACAATACGGACAGGTGGTAGTGAACTGAAATAGTAATTTGCATAATTCCAGTTTAAACAGAACTATGAGTCAGCCACGACAGCCACGCTAACAACTCCGTGAGGCTGTACTTAGGCACAGCCATAGACAGTATATAAGAATGGACCAACAGATCCCGTTGCTCTGGACAGAGACCAGTGAAGGCCATTAGAAGCACTTTTCCGGTGAGCGCCGAGCGTTACTCCACAGCCTCCAACTGAGAGAGACGACGTAAATGTGTCGTGAGCAACCTGTCTGAAAGTTGTAAGTCTTCTGGTAGCTGTGCAAAGAGAAATCTCAATCATTCCCAATCTTACAGAGACGGAGAGCGTAGGTATATGTAAGGAGATAACATGGACACAGGCTAATTATTGCTAACTAAAATGCTAGTTAACATTAGTAATTAAACTTAAATAGCTAATGTAAGTCGAAACTGTCTGCGAGTTTCTCCTGTACTATACGGTAATTCCTCTACTATGCGACAGTAAGTCCCGTGGTTATGACACAATCGTTAGCCTATTTTTAGAAAAACGTCTGCTACGGAGCCATAATGTGAGGTACAAGGTAATGGAGCCTTTTATACATTGTCGTGTTTCTTTAGAAATAAACAATTGACAAATAGAGTCTTTAAACGCTTCAGATGTAAAGTTATTCGCTGTCAAAGTGACGTCAAAATGAATGGCAGTCAATGGAATGCTAACGGGGGGTGAGTGCTTATTGGCATCAAAATGGCGCCATCAGAGGTTTGGGTTGTGAGGAGACGCTTACCCCCTTGGGCACAGCAGTGCTTTGACCGAAATGCTATCAGCATGCTAACATGCTCACGATGACAATGCTAGGAAGCTGATGTGTAGCATGTGTAATGTTAACCATGTTTACTATGTTAGTATAGTGTGTTAGCATGCACACAGCTGAGGCTGATGGAGAAAGTCACGTTTTGAACTTTTGGTGGCGTTGATGAAATGTTAAGAAACCAGCACCAAAGTTATTACAATTCATCCTGTGAGGTGATGAATGGCTGTACCAAAGTTCATGATAATCCATCCAATAGTTGTTGAGACATTCACTAAAAACTAAAGGAAAAAAAAAAACAAGTGAGTAGGATTCATCTTCTGGGGACCATGAATATCTATACAAACTATCATGGTAATTCATTTAATAGTTGTTGAGATATTTCAGTCTAGACCAAAATGGTGAATTTGACAGTTTAAAAAAAATTTACAAGGTTGTTAATCAGAAAAACTCTAAATTAAGAATAAGAAGGTCTGGAAGTCTCCAGGTATATATTCATGTTCAGGGTTAAAGCCTTGAAGAGAGAAACAGACAAAGGACACAAGATCTCTTTTACCCAGGCCATGAATGTCTGTACAAGATTTCATGGTTGTTGAGATATGTCAGTCTAGACCAAAGTGGTGGGCCGACTGTCCGCCTACCTAACATTGCGATCCCTAGAGCCATGCTGCTAAAAATATACGGAATTATTTATTTTTCAATACTTAAATGGTTATTGGAAGAATAGCAATAATAAGTGAGTCCAAAACAGGACTAAATAATGCACTAGGGTGTTTTATATGCAGTAATAAAGATAAAAGCAATTGAAGTTATTGGAAACAATATAGCTACAAATATGATCTGCTGAAAGAAGACACCGTGTTGGGGTAGGAAAGAAAGAAGGAAACATTGTGGCATAAATACCACAATGTTTCTTTCGTTCTTTTCTTTTTTGGTGTATGTCTTTCAGCACACTCCAAACAATGCTTCGGTCTAGTAAGGCATCAACTTGTTGTAGGTGTATAAGGCTGGTGACCATAATGATCTAGAGAGTCATGGGCCCTGATTGCTGCATATTCAGTTTAAACTGTCTCCGCCTCTGGTGATTTCAAATAGAAAAGACCAAGGCACATAGCCATCGAACCAGACACACACAAACACTGTCCCTTCAAACCCATACCTTGTCTGGATACTATCTAATCAATCACCCAACCCAGAGGAGGAGACAAAGAGAGAGAGGGGGGAATGAGAGCAAAGGAGGGAGAGAGGCAGAGCAGGGTGGGGGATAGGGTTTCACTGTGGCACAGAAAAAAGAAATGAGCAGCACCAACATCAGAGAGCTTCCATAATGCTAATCACATCTAATGAAGTTGATATCTGTCTACTCCAGAGTGCTTCTCCGATTATTCCTTTACTTAACTCTGCCCCTAAACACACTTACACCAAGCTGACAGGACACAAACATCAGCACATTGTTCTCATGACGTCAGTGCCGGGCAGAAAACAGGATGGCATGTGTCAAAAACTTCATCTATCCACTTATTACTGGGTCTGCATCATTAGTCAATGTTAGATTGAGAATGGTGTCCTAAGACGCACTTTGTCTGAAAAGTGAGTCAATTAATTTGCTATTACAGAAACGTAACGGTAATTTGAAAGAGCAGAGAACATCTATCCATAGATTCACACCACATTTCAGTCTTGCAATCAAGAGGTAATAATAAAATGATTAAACTGAACATTAATTTGCTATATCAAAATGAGTTGAACCCGACTGACAGACTATTCAAAAGGATGGGTAGGGCTTAGGTTTTACTAACAATAGCGGCCCTGATGTAGAGCATATTCTCCGTCGCTCCTCTGGGATGGCCTATTTCTACTGTCTCACCATCCCTCATTTTGTACCAGTTCTGCTTGACTGACCTATCTGCCTGTAAGGGATGCAGCTCCTCGGTGTATAATTGTAGTTGAGAGGTTTAGGAAGCAAGCACCATACTCTCTGCTAATCCCTAAAAGTGATCAGAGATGCTTCATCACATCCCTAAGCACAACCAGGCTCCCATTTAAGTCCCTTCTTTAGCTTTCTTTAGCTCTTCAGCTTTCCGCTCAAACACTTTTCAGGTAAATCCTTTTTCTTATGGTTAAATGTGCTTGTGGACCTGTAGTCCCAAATGTAACACTGTTGCAAAATCTGCTGCTTAAATCACTCTTTCCTTTTAGATTATGAGGTGTTTTACTTGACTAGAGTACCAGGATATTTATTTTTATGCCACAGTGATAATATTGGAATTTAATATACAATTTTGGAACATAAAGGCTATAAAAGTATTTGTTCGCCAGCAATTTATAGATTAAAAAAGTGATATATGCATCCAACAGAACTAAGAGTCTATAGACATGCTAGCGCCTCTGTTAGGTGTAGCGGTGCTTTGAGCTAAATGCCAACATGCAGAATGCTAACATGCTCACAATGCTGCTGATGTTTAGCAGGTTTAATATTTATCATGTGCATCATCTTAGTGTTAGCATGCTGACATTTGCTGATTAGCAGCAAACACAAAGTACAGCTGAGGGTGATGAGAATGGCATTAGTTTAGACCAGCCTGTTTTTGGTCATAAACCAAAGTAGCAGACCAATTAAAATTGTAAAAAATAAAAATGAATGAAATGAAAAGTCAGAGGATGACCAAAATTATCAAAATGTAAGGATGGAAAGGAAAGAAAGAAACAAGGATGATAATTAAGGGAAAAATGAATAAGATGGTCTAAAAAGGTCTAAAAAGTGACCAGATATATATTTTTAATGCTCAGGGTTAAAGCCTCGAAGAGTGAAACAGACAAAGGACACAAGATCTCTTTTCCCTAGCTGCTGTTCTCATTTTACAGGAATTAGAGGCAGAAGGTTGGTAATTAGGCTTGTGTACCAGCAGCATCTCTGGGAGTATTTTAACAGAGTAATAAATGTAGCTCCTCGACTTGTTTTATGGGAAAGAGACATTACCTTTTCTGTACCGGCTCTTATACAGAGGCCTATCCATCACAAAGGATCGACTTCAGCATGCAGCAAAACTCATTCATCTCTACTCTGTACCTACTTCTCCTCGCTGATTTCCCGTGAAAAGGCTGAGTATCAGTCGAGAGCATGCGGTTCAATTAATCTAGAGGGCTTCAAAAGGGTTGGTTTTGGATGGCTCAATGCCCTCTGTATTTATTCACAGGATATCATTAACATGCAGAAGGCAAGCAATGAGAGTCTCTAGAGAAGGGAGAAGGAAGAGGAGGAGAGACGAGTGCAGCTTTATGGCATCCTATTACATCTGTCTCATCCTGAAAAGCACTGCCTGGCTGTCTCCATGGTTTTTACATGTTCTGCATTGCATCACTGTCTCTCTGAGGCAGACACACACATGCCGTATAATCTGTGAATGCATTAAGTAGCATGAAGAAGATCAGAAACAGAAACAGTGGAAGTGAATTCAGAAACAGAGAAAAGAGTGTACTGTATGGTTGGAAAATATTGCAATAATCCTTTGATTCAAGGATTAATTGATGGCAAACTGGTTCCATAGTGTGCATACCCTAAATGAGTAAGCATTATATACAACAGTGCATGTGCTTTAAGCATGGCTGCACTGGATGTCACCATCTAATCACCCAGGGCCTATGATGTGTCTGAGCCAGGATTTCCAGAAGGAAGTGTGTATTTATTAAACCAGGACTAGGCTCTGTGAAGGCCTTTAATCTCCTCCACACTGCCTGCATGCTGCTTATCAATGAAACAGCCAAGGAAAAGAAGGAGCCAAACAGAGTTTCAAAAGACAAGGGGCACGTGGGCACATGCAGCCAGCTTTGCCATTTAAATTTGTTTTGCCTCAGTTTTCAAGCAGGGCTTCAATATGCTACAGCGCAGATCTGCACATCATTTAGCATTTTTTTCTTTTTTTTGTGAGCAGACACACTGCCAACATTTAATAATGCACAGCTGCACAGACACAGGGACCAGAGCAGAGCGGAGTACAGTGCAGCGTCAATAAAGGGTTTGACAAGATCTGAAAAACAAACTGCAAACCAGTTAATCTATTGATGTTGTACATACTGACTTCCATCAGCTGGACTTGTCAACCTGACAAAAGCAGGGAATGGACTGCTGTGTTCAAACAAACCAGGCCTAAACAGATATAGTTGAACCTTTTACCCTTTGCCCCTAGCTCCTGAGAGCCGCCATGCTTCGACTACATAGTTACACAAAATGGGACTAAAACTATAGCTGTAGTATGGTGCCAATGCACAAAGCACCATTAAAGCATCTGGTACTATGCAGCAGACATCATTCATCATAATTATATCATAACAAAAGCATTGCATCACTCTTTATCATAGTGGCTCTTTAAAGACAACTGTGTTCTGGACACTTAAATGTTGTTAAAAGAAACACGTTGATTCATTTTTAAAGCTGGTGACCATGAAATGAACAGAGACATCACTTGAAAATGACCAAAAGCAGCTTCAAAACTAAAATAACTCACATATACTAGTATGTATGTAGTGCAAAGATCTGGCGCTGTAAAGATACCAAGCAATTTTCTCCCCCAGTTGCTCCCAAACCAATTGCCTGGATACACACACAAAGAGATTAACACACACACACACGCACACACACACACACAAATTTGGACATCACTACAAGCCCCGTCTTATCTCTCCCAGACAGGTTATTCTCCATATCAATATTGCAAGAGTTGCCTTTTTAATGGTGCTATGTTACTTCTGAATATGTCTGTTTGACAGACAGATGAAACCCATCCACTCTAATTTGATGGGGTACATTATAAATCCAATCCATGATATACCCTTAAAAGTCTGCTCCATAATTATAATCAAGTTAGATGTTGTCTCTCAGGAACTGTGAAACAGTAAGATAAAGGAAGTGGTGCACTATCTGGCACAGCAACTGCAGTATAGGGCAGCTCAGTAACCCTTCGGTGTGTCTTTTCACTGTGACAAGTGAGGTAAAGTGGAAGAGCACAATGATCCTTGGTCGGGTTGCTGCCGTGCAGCTGTAGCTGCAGTATCTGTAAATCACTGTGGCATTCAGCTTGCTAATGAATGTGCACTGGGAGGGTTCAGCCAACAGACTAAAGGCTGTAATCCAGCACATATGGATGTCTGTCCTGGTCAAAATTACTCTATTTTACTTCTCTGTTTTGACTGCTCCTTGAAAACATAAAAGGTATAAGTAGGCACAAGATACTAGGCTGCTTCTGAAGTACTTTTCTGCAGTACAATGCAGAGTTTACAGAGCACAACTTTTACTGCAATGAATGACAGTCACAGGCATGTTGACAGGGGTTGGGAAAAGGATAGTTCAGATTTGTTATATCATAGATGACATATAGATGACAATTTCATAGATGAAAAATCAATTAAGTATGTTCACAAAATAAAGAAACTTAAAATGTTTTTTCTGTGTTTTTGATGGCGTTTATGCATTGTGGGCTTTTTGTCAAGACACCGCACTGAGACACTTGTTGACTTCTGGCTTTTAAGTCTGCCATGATCTAGGCAGTGTAAAGTGTAATATTATTAGAACATGTGTCTGAGCATTAGGGCTTTATTTCCAACACCTGTCCCTTGCTATGTGGATAGGATCAACTGTAGTCCAAAGGGTAAGCCACTGTGTCACAGAAGCAGCAGCAGCACAGTTCTGTCTACTATCAGCCAAGTCTTAGACGCCACAGTGATGTCAATTATCCAATTATCCAGTCAAATCTGCATTCACTTCACACACACTGTTATCCTAAATACAGTATGTGTACATATCTACACACTTCTACATGCTCTTATTCCGTATCAAGAGTGTCAATAAGCCCAACTCAAATAAAAGAACTTTGATTTGCTGATAGTTATTTATCTTGTTTACCAATGAGGAACAGAAGGCACAATGAAACACATATTCATGTCCCCAAACTTTCAGTTTGTAAAAATAACTGTAACGCACTTGGTTGGCATGTATAAATGATACTTAATAATCAAACTTACTTCTCTTCATATTGAAACCATTTAATAAGGTGAATTGGCTTCTCATAGATGGATGGCAACATTTCAAATACAGGGGTTTTGTTTTACTGTAGTATTTACAGCATTTACTGTATTTTCTGTGTTAGTCCAAAAACAAAAAAGATTTCACACCCTGAGCAGGAGACTTGAACATCCGTGTTTTGTTTTCATTTAAGCAGGCTATTAATAACATTTTGTCGTGCAGCAGATCAGTGAGCATTTCAGAGTTAGACAGACCTTTTCATACTACACATGATGACACAATACACATTTCAGGATTCAAAATATATAAATGTAAGGAATGCAATCCTGCTGTTATTTGCAGGAATCAGAGCTGGGGTTAGACTATATATATTTCGGGGTAGATTCATCTCTGAGATCTGCTGCCAGATCAAAGCTGTCTTTGTGTCATGTTTCCAGACTGAACTAAGCTTCCCTGCTTGCCCGAGGTTTTTGATTTAGGGAGCGGCAGCACTTAATTTCATGCCCTGTGTGAGTCATGTACCAATGTGTTGAGTGTGGTTTCTGTGCAGACGATCCCTCTTTTTTTTCACCAGCATACATTTCAGTTTTTCAAGAGCTACAAATCTAAATAGGTCAAGGCTCAGGTGAGCTGACTGTGATCTGATGACATTCAATGGTGTTTCTTATTCACTGTTTCCCTCACAGGCTTTTCTGTATTTCACCATGCTTTACCTTTCTCTTCAACAGACTCAGTCTTTCCTTCACAAAATATTAAATGTAAAATAATTAAATCCAGTAAAGGTAGTAGGAAGTAATTTACTCTATAATTGCATTTGTATATTGTTTAAGTGTAGTTCTACAATTCTATAATATTGCATTATAATTTGGTACAATATACTGTAGATACTTTGAGCACACATTTTAATCTATAATCTATATAACTAATCCATCCTTGTTAGTCAATAACATTTCTATAATAAGTGATGTCTCTTTTGCTGTTAGCCCTCCAACTACAAAGGTTCAACTTGTCAACAATCAAGCAAACATGTACACTACCAATAACACTGCATGGTCCCGTACTAGTTTCACTAATAAGTAACTATCTTGAAATCATGATGTGTTTTTTCATTTAATAAACACATTTCTGCCTGATGTAGAGCTTAATGAGAGTCTGCCATGTAATGGATGCCATTTAAAACATAATAAAGCATAAAGCTTAACTCAAAGCCTTCTTCTCAACAGGCTTCAACTTCTTTAATGAACTGCATCCTCATCATTCTGCCAGAACCAGCTGACCTTTGAAGACATCATAAAGAGCTTGACTGTAATAATAGATATTCCCTTACAGTACATAATTATATTGGAGTAGTTTGTTGTATAGTTCTGCACTGTAATCAAACAAGGCACTGTGATTAGCAACAGGGCTGGGTCTTACAGCCAGGTTATAAATAGTGAAGTGTTTAAAGGGGGTTAAAGTCACTTGGCATATGGATGCCTGTGGTCTGGGTACACATTAAAAGGAAAAAGGGACCGTAGCTTTACAAACATTGATGAACAAAAATCTGTTCAGTTAAAGTAAACAACAATAAGCAAAGTAAATGTGAAAATGCTGCTGCTTTAAAACAACAGCACACAAACAAGGCCATAATTTGGAGAGGATGCAAATGAGCATTTCTGTTTTTTCAGGAGACTACATTCCTTTCGATAGATAAAGATACTTAACCAAAACCAACGCCCTCTCAAATGCACAAACACTGTACAGGCAACACTTAGCAGCAAATGTCGCCGCATGGCAGAGAGGGAAACTCACTTGAACTGTTGGTGTTCCCTGGAGCTGCGGATCTTGGAGGAGAACCTCTCGGCCAGTTTCTCTAAGCTGCGGGAGTATTCCAGTTCAATCTCTGCTTTGCGGCGGAAGAACTCCTGCAGGTCCTGCAGCAGCTGGATACGAGACTCAGACTGTTGCTCCAAGCATTTGAACTGCTCCACCAGCTGGTTACGGATCTCTGTCCATCAAAACACCAAACAAAAATGGTATGAGTCAACTGTTTATACTGCTGTCACAACAGCACACAACATCAAAAGCAATATGTCATGATGTTGTCAAGCATTATTATGTAACATATAATTATTATTATATTACATTATTTGCCCTAGAAGGTATTTCTCAGGTATTCATTTTCCACACACTCATTTCAAGTTGTAGGATGGTTTCTGCATTGACACTTACTGAGCCTGTGCAGGTTTTAGATGTTGATTGACTAAAGGAAGATGAAGCAGTTTGGGCAGGTTTTCCTTAAAATCTAACATGGTGACTCAACATGCACTAAAATGCTGTGTAATGACTTCTGTAGCAAATGCCAATCTTCAGACAAATGCTTGCGATTAACTGACACAGTAATCATTTATTGAAATAACATCATATTTGTAGCACCTTTAAGATTATTTAGTCATTTTTAAATCAAGCTACCATGTAAGACAGGAGGTTTGTACATATAGGGAGCGCTAATAATATTTAATGGGAAATATGTGAAGAGCTTGAACTTGCCTTTCATTATCTGAGAAGCATTATAGCACAAAATGCAACATGTCACAGTCACATAGGAACACATTTAACACAAGTCAAGCAGGGCTGCTAAACCAATCATCTACAATCTACAGTATATCACAATGTTGGTGTATGCAATTACTAATAATCAAATGCCGTTATTCTAAGCTATTTTATTACAC
This sequence comes from Sander lucioperca, assembly GCF_008315115.2. Lineage (NCBI taxonomy): Eukaryota > Metazoa > Chordata > Actinopteri > Perciformes > Percidae > Sander > Sander lucioperca. The sequence continues at coordinate 2,525,897 of NC_050178.1, forward strand.
TCCTTTAGACCAGCAGCAACATAAAGCCTCTAGCTGTAAGTGAGAATGACCAGTGAGGCTCCATGCCAAGCTGTAAAGTGACATGTGTGTGTATGACCTCTCATAGGCCCACTTGGAGCGAGTAGAAGAGTTTTATTTCTCCTTCAGCGGAACCTGATGCTGCCAGGCAGACGACAGATATTTCATGCCAGTGGGAACCCACAACAGAAACTGGATTCCTCTGTGTAGTGCTGTCATCAGCAGCAATGATGCCTCTGCTCAGGAACAGAGAAACCCATTTTGCAGAACAGAAATACAACCTGATGGAAGAAGCTACCACAAACAGGATGAGTGGTGTCACTTCTCAAGAGGAAGGAAACCTCCTGAACTAATGAGCATCCTTTATTAGAAACCAAAATGTTGTTTGATCATCTCATATTAAAGACGTGTTATTGTCACATACAAAAACCATTTGCCTTAGTGCAATTCCTGAGTCAAGTCTAGCAGTATACTTAAATGACAAGAATTCCAGATTACAGCACATCCAGCAGTGGTTTCATCATAACGCTTTCAGTGTTTTTCTTGTGATCTTTAGGATTTTTTTCAAACCAACAGTGTGGTGACAAAATGAAATGGTGAGCATCTTAGGTTTCATTTAAAAGCAATAACATCAGCCAGTAATACACAATCTATCACATTATGCACTTCACAGAATTTATGTGTCCGGCTTATTCGAGCTTTTCCTCCACCTAAAACTCTTGTTTGTGTTTATTTCAGTCTTCAAAAGGTCTGCATGGTAATGCACTTGAAAGCAGCAATGGAAAAAGGAACTTCCTAAATGTAAGTCACTGCATGTTGCAACATCCTTGATGAGTTATTGCAAGTTATAATCCTAAAAGCTAAGGATCATGGATGGATTTTATAGATATCTGAGCCATGGCAGTGACACTCTGCCACGCAGATGAACTGCTGAGTGAATGGTGAAACCACTTCAGTGACACAGACTGTGTTTCCATGCTATTGAGGGTGTAATTTGGTCAGCCAAGCCCTCCTCGTGGATTTCACTTCTAGGGAAGCTTGCCATTTGAACTGAAACATTGATGTTGTGGGGGCGATCCTTTTCTCTCCCTGTGATGTCGTGCCGCCTGGCCTCAGCCTCGAGCGGCATGCTTCGCTCTGTGGTTAACCGTCCCAGCCTCCTCTTCATCAGGGGCCTCCCTCTCCTTCCCAGCTCTGACGACTTAAAGCATAGTTTTTAGTGGGAGCCCTGAACCAGAGCTCAGGGAGATATACCACTTAACTGCTTTACGCCTGACAGGAATGCCTTGTTTTCGCAAACATGCAGCTATGTTCCCTGTTTGCAACAGTTTTTTTTGTTTTATATTATTTCTTTTAAAAAGTGAAAAAACGGTGAGTCGAGAGAAATGCCCCAGGAAAATGTGACACCTATGTGCAGGAGTGACAGGGAGGACTTTTGAAAACAGTCTTTCACAAAAAGGTAACTCTGAACCACCAGCTGCAGCTCCACATTTGACAGATGAGGTTGGAAAAATAGGTCACGCACACCAGTAGTGTGCCCTTCCCTCTCAGAAACCATGAGCAATTGGAGAATTATTCCCTAAGTACTCCCAGCTCTCTGAGTGGCTTCATTGGCTGTGGTTTATACAAAGTGAGGGACCCCTCTGTGGTTGTGGAGAATGTGAATGTAGGCCTGAAGTGAAAGTGAAGATTGTTTATCTTTTTGAACACCACCAACATATTTCCTGTGCACTATTATTACACTCCTTCAATAAAGAAATCCATAATTGTCTTAACTGCTTTCAAGAATAATTAGTGGTTCAAACCACCAACAAATCAAGTGCTTTTTAAGCTGTTAAAAATATTAATGTTTCATATAAGAGACCTCTCAATTTCTATACTATCTGTATAATACATAACATTAGTATAAATGTGTCTACACCCACCGCCTCATACCTCCCTTCCTTTGTGAAATGTATGTAACAAGGCTTTGAACCCAGATCTCTGTGCAAGGATGCTAAACATGGATGCCCCACTTTCAGCTCTGCTGCTCTGATTTTCTTGGTTTAAAAAAAATGAATAAAACAGTTCCAGATAGGTCTCTTAATAAAGTAACATATACAAATGAGTTTATGGAATGAAAAATGACTTTTAGCAGTCAGTTTAACTATTTAACTAGGAGCATGCTCATTGTTCAAGAACAAAGCAGTCAATGTAATACACCACATTTGACGATGCTGCCCATTCATTTCAAACAGTGATTTTAGTACTCCCAGTGCAGATGGGATTGTTTGGGCAAACTACCAAAAACACGTTTCCTCTATTTCAAAGTGAGCAAGTTAAAACTTTAATGTCGTTGCATGATTAAGCAACAGCTATTATCTGTGGCGGACCTGAGTGTCTTTCTATTTAGAGATGAAGCCATGTGTTTATTTTTTCTCTCTCTTTTTTTGGAGAAGGGAGGTGGGGGTTATCTTCAGACAAAAAGGCTGATAAAGAAAGGTGGGATGAGACTGGAGCAGCTGAAATATGGTCAAACTCTTGCAGGATCATGCATATAAAGGCCAACATTCTTTGCAAAGGATAATTTTATCCTTTAAAGCTTTATAATAACCTATCATTGGGAGTACCTTGTGACATTCGGCCTGAAGTAATTTTTGCTCATGTAATTAAGCTTAATATGAACTTTTTGTTACCAATTCAGTGATATGGAATGAAAACTGTTAAAAACTTTTTGATATATGTCGATGATACTGTTTGATGTCAAATAAATAAAAGTCACTAAAGGCTGTAGTAGTGTGTGTGTGTGTGTGTGTGTGTGTGTGTGTGTGTGTGTGTGTGTGTGTGTGTGTGTGTGTGTGTGTGTGTGTGTGTGTGTGTGTGTGTGTGTGTGTGTTCGAGTCCAAAGAGTTTGAGTCCAAGTCAATGAGAGACAGTCAAGAAAAAAAAGGAATCTTCTTCAAGACCACTTCCTTACAGGTTGATAATTTATGTGACATGAAAGACAGTATTATATCTTCTATTTCTATTTTTTTTTCTGCAAAAGTTATGCAGGCTGGTTCATTACTGCTGCTCTGAGGTTCATTATGACATACAGTATATGACATATTATGAGAGCAGACAGTCCTTGACGTGAGCAGACTGTCACAAATTCATGCCAGACACTTAATATTCCTGACCTTGGGTCCATATATTATTGTTATAAAAGAGCCCTACCCCTTCCACTGGACACCTGCTCCACAATATAATTTAAAAACAGACACATGTCTCTTACATGTTGTACATGTTGTGCACATCCATGTTGCTTGTACAGGACAAAAAAGTAAATGTTCAAAATAAGGTAAAGTCCGCACAACAGTTTATTGCTCTGAAAAAAATGTTTTTAATAGTGCAGAATCAGGCACACTATATACCACAATATAATTTCCCTGATGCCAGGACAGGAATTGATAGCGAAACGCAGTGGACACTTGTGTCCTCACAGCACAGGAAACCCTCTGAAAACAATAGTAGGATGTTGGGGATTCCTGAACTTTGAACCTCACAGACAAAATCTTGTACTGGCAGGCAGCTGTGTAAAAGCACAGTATGGTGATGTTTCTAGCAAAGGTTGAATGAACTGAAAACCATCTACTGGAATTGCACTCCACCCAAAATCCTTTGTGAACTGAACAGTCACCTCCTGCGGAGTGTCTGTAAAAAGTTTAGTTCACAGAGTATGAAAAGAAATGCTGTTTGTTCATTGAGCAAATCAATATATATTCTACTATATTGGTCATTTTAAATTAACAAAGAGTGAAAAAGACAGTGATTCTGATGAATGGAAGAGGAAAACTTGAGAATTTAAACAGAGGCAGCGTGCCATATTTTGTCAAAAAATATGGCAAGTGTTTGGAAGATACAGATGGACATCAGAGAAATGGATTATGCTGCAGGTGTGGTTTGAGACTGTTGAAATATATTGTTACTCAAGCTGAATACACCCTCTGTTTTTAAAAACTACAAACATTTTATAATCTACATTGAGTGAGTGTTTGTTGCTCAAACCAGGGTAATGTTCCTCTGTTTAACAGAACCCACAGTGTCTGTAAGGTTTTATTTTTTTCTCTGCCTAAGGCAAAAAGCCGCTGAGTGCAAAACATTTTCAACAACTTCCCCAACGGATGCAAACAAATGTAAAACTGATCCCCACTAAAAAAGGACTTTCGACTTTTTTCCTCAGCACTTAAAAAGGTATCATTGTGTCTGATGTATTACAGACACTTTTATGGGCTGAGAACAATACATGACTCATTATTTTTATAAAAATGAAACATGCCTCTCCTTCTGAAGTCAATTCAGGACACCAGTGGTGTTGCATTGGGGCAGCATTTTACTGCAAGTCTGCTGTTTAAGAGGGCCATGTGATGTCTTGACGCAATGAAGTTGAGATATAATTGGAGTGCAGTGAATGAGAGGGATTTTCTGCACAGCATCCCGAGGGCAGCAGGGGAAGCCAGGATGAATAGGGCAGCAGGCTGCCAAAGGAGGAGCAGGAGAGATGGATCATTTTACTGCAGGGCAATAAGGCATATAATATAACATATAATCTTGGGGTGTGATGGTACAGTATATGTGCCTTCTCTACAGACAATTACAGCCATGTTTAGCATGCATGTAAGTGTTTTAATGATTCAGTACCAAGCACAGATTCCACTTCGTGTTTTGGATATTGGTGCAGTGAGTTTGGAGGAAAGAACTACATGTCTCTGTGTAATGGGGATAAATTATAAATCATAACCAGCCTCAGAAGGTATTTAACAATTGGAAAATAACATCCTTGGGCGTTCGCATCACCATGCAGTAAGACACACATACAGTGTGTAGACACACACACACCAGACAAAAGCCACTTCGAGCCAAATTCACTAACCTAATCCCCAACTCAGCTCTGCAGTATCTGGGCTCTACACTGCAGAGCCAAATTCACATGAAAAGCAGACACACAGACAAACGCAACCCTTATCCAGACCTTAATTCACTCTCTATGCCCCTTGCACTGAGTCTCATAATACAAGTTCTAGTTATTGAACTAATCCCCCACTTCTTTGTTTCCTTTTTTAAAATCCCCTAATGATTAATGCAATTTTGGATTCACAAGGACATGCTCCTGATGTCAGTGTAGATTCTTCTCTGTCTCTCTCAATCTCGCCTGTTCCCTCATTAGCCCAGGCTGCTACAGCACATGTATTCAAAGATAAGACGACAAGAGCTGAGACCAATCAATGGCTGAGCAGAGGTGAACCGATGGAGCGTCCTACAGCAAGATGTCAGCTGTCAGTCTCTGGGTCGTCCTTCACTCTTAATCCTCCCTCCTAATTATCTGCTGGTTTATCGGATTTTCCACTGGATGTTCTGTCAAACTAAAAATCAATCAAATAAACTTGTTTCGTGCAATATCTTCACTAACTTGTGTGTGTAGCCCCTTCTTGAAAATTAACTCTATTTAGGCATATGCTTCTTGTCATCTAAAACAATCTGTGATAATAAGCTTGATGATAAACAGCTCATGAAAGCCTCCTAAACTGTAATAAACCTTAAACCGCACTGCTTTGAAGGAAAACACTCAACTCCTAATGACAATAAAATAAACATTAACGATCAATTGTCGCTCTGCTTCACAGTGCAAGAAGAGGAAAATCACCCCAGACTTTCTCATTGCTGGCTGACGTTGATTTCATCTCTGGTGCCCGTATCGTCATCATGTCAGCATCGTACATGAGTCTGATGCTTCAGAGAAGCCCAAGCATATACGCTACAAACGGAAACACGCCCTTTCAGAGTTTAGCTGCCCAGCATTGCTGTATCCAGGATCCAACTCTGCAGGACCAGGCTAAGAGGTGTCTCCATGGCAACACGGGCGTGCACCAGTCCCCGGGGAACAGCTTATTGGAGGAGAGCTGGAGTCTGATGGATGTGGACAGGTGGCAGCATTGAATGAAGATCCATGTACGGATTTATGCACTGCGTCATTATATGAATTCGTGAAGCTGAAAAGATAACCACTGTGCAGCAACATCTGATCAAAGCAATAAAACTAATTTCACAATTTCCTTCTGAACACTGATTGCATCAATCTAAAATAAAATACTACCACTGCATATGTTATTTAAAAATGCACTGGAAGTTTTAAATGGCTCAATTTATCCAACAATATTTAGCTTTTTAGGTAAAACTAAGAGTCATGTTCACTTGAAAAAAAAAAGAGTGTGAGAGAGAGTAGTATACCTGTATACTGTATATACGAGTCACAACCTAAGGAGCCCCTTATATCCTAAGACAACACATAGCCTACTGCAATTACAGTGAACCGTAAACTAGAAATGAAGCTATGGGTTTTGGACTGTTGGTCAGACAAAACAAATAATTTAAAGACACCATGGGTTTTTTGGAAAATTATGTTTTTCACTATTATCTGACATACAGACCAAACAAATCATCATTAGTTGCAGTCCTACATTAAATAATTCATAAAAGCAGATTTAACAAAATATCACGGTTTGGGGATTCTAATAATAATAATAATAATAATGAGCCTGTGCCATATACTGTATGCTTCTATTTCTACCAACAGTGGTGGGCGAGAGGGATTTGTGAGCTGCAAATAGGTACACTCTTTAATTATCTAAAGTCTGTAGTGGGACCTGTGCTTCACGGGTACATAATAAAGTTAATTTAGCACGTCCCAAGCCAGTACTGTAACAACCTAACTAATTACTTAATGAACTTTTACATACTCTCATTGTAGATTTATTTTTGTACAACTGCCCTGTTTCCTCTGTTTCTAAGGTTACCGTCTCTCAACAGGAAGTTTGTTTTTAATTTTCTTTTTATCTTTTTCTTCTCTTTTATCAACTATTGCTTCATCTCACCATGGGTACTTGTTGGGTAATAAAGCCAAATAATGTAACAATTTCCTGTGAGTTTCTTATTCTCAATTTGCTCTTTTTTTCTCCATTTGGATTTTCTATTAGGGCCTCATGATATGAGGAAAACATGTGAAAACGTTATTGAATATCACGATAACGATATTACTTGCGATAAATAAATAGATATTAAAAAGGTACTCAGTTGCTGCTTTCAGTATTCTTCTAAAATACAACAAATTGCTTGTTGATTTTGAAACAAACGAAAGGAAATCATTTCTAAGATTCTTTTATCGAACAAATTGAACAATTAATTAAACATAAAAGGCACCACTAAAGTTGATATCGCAGTGATGATAAAAAAAACTATATAGTGTTTTTTTTTACGAATTTACACATAGCACACTGACATCATTTAAAATTCAGCCTGTTCTTATGAACCATTTGTTCAAAAAGCTACGAAAAGTTAAGCACTGTAATTCGTAAGCATTCCACGTTTTTTTTGCTGTATTCACCACATTGACGACCAATGTAGGCGGAGGTGGTCGGGGAGGATGGGTGGGCGTTAAAACACAGGACTTTCAAGCCGGCTAAACACATCTACTAACTGCCGCTGATACAACCGAGCTGTGACGGAGGTCCATAGCCCACGTCGTGAAGCTCTGTAGCGGCTTACAGTGCTGATCCATTTGTCCGTGCAACGCTTCTGTCGCGCCACGCTCCACTTTATTCTTATGGGTGATGTCAAGCGACTTTAACACGCCCACAAAGCATCTCGGGAAAGCGGCGCTGCATTTGAAAAAATGCTGCGTGTCCAAAAAGCTGGCCGATGCCCATCTTTATGCAAATTAATCTGTTGAACGCGACGCGACTATCCAGTAGAAGTAGACGAAAATCTTTCAAAATGACCTTTGTCGATCTGAAATGAAGACAGATTCAGCACCTATATGGCCTATTTCTCGCTTAAAATGTTTTCAGACACGTTTCGGTGAACTATTTTCGTAAAATACTAGATTGTATTCTCAATGAGCCACCATGACACCGTTGAAATTCTCGAGCAGCCAGACCAAGGGGGTAAGCTTCTCCTCGGACCGCATAGCTCCTATGGCGCCATTTTGATGCTACCAAGCCATCACCTCCCGTTAGCATTTCATTGACTGCCATTCATTTTGGCGCCACTTTGACAGCGAATAACTTTACATCCGAAGCGTTTAAAGACTATTTGTCTATTGTTTATTTCTAAAGAAACACGACAATGTATAAAAGGCTCCACTACCTTGTACCTCACGTTATGGCTCCGTAGCAGACGTTTTTGTCAAAATAGGCTAACGATTGTGTCATAACCACGCGACTTACTGTCGCACAGTAGAGAAATTACCGTATAGTACAGGAGAAGCGTGCAGGCAGTTTCGACTCACATTAGCTGTTTAAGTGCAATTACTAATGTTAACTAGCATTTTAGTTAGCAATAATTAGCCTGTGCCTATGTTATCTCCTTACATATACCTACGCTCTCCGTCTCTGCAAGATTGGGAATGATTGAGATTTCTCTTGGCACAGCTACCAGAAGACTTACAACTTTCAGACATGTTGCTCACGTCACATTTATGTCGTCTCTCTCAGTTGGAGGCTGCGCAGTAACGCTCAGCCATCACCGGAAAAGTGCTTCTAATATCCTTCACTGGTCTCCGTCCAGACCAACGGGATCTGTTGGTCCATTATATATATATGTCAATGAGCCAGACCCACATCACGCGTTCGTCCAATTAACTGCCGGTCGAGGGCATGGAGCATCAACCATGGATGTATGACATCGCGACACCACACTTTAGTCATGTTGGACAAATGGATCTGTACCGTGAAACAACTAGCAACTGCCACTCGGCGTCATGGAGCTCGTAGCCAGCCAGCGTCACATGACCACTTGGCGTCACGTGACCAGCCGGTGGTCTCCCAATTTCGCAGGATATCATACGTTTTGGTTTGCATAATATTCGTACGATATCATACGGACCCTTTCATGATAAAGCGTTGTTTAATTACATAATGCCAGGTTATAAAGTTACTGAGGATTGAACCAAAACACTCTTATCACCTGGGACCTGAGCTTGTACAGTTTTTCTATCCATTAGTGTCTATCTCCAACAGCAAATTATTACATTACCTCATTTAGCGGACGCTTTTATCCAAAGCGACTTACAATTGCTATATATCAGAGGTTGCACGCCTCTGGAGCAACTAGGGGTTAAGTGTCTTGCTCAGGGACACATTGGTTGATGTATCGCAGTGGGAATGGAACCCAGATCTCCCACACCAAAGGCATGCGTTATATCCACTGCGCCATCACCGCCACCACCTTCTATGGGTATCTTTCACAGCTCCAGCCAAAATACATTTCAATTTAGATTTAAATTCCCTTACTTCTTATTTTTGCTATTTTGGTTCAGCAAATATGTTTGTATATCAAAACAGCATTCATTGTTCATTTTGGAGAACTAAACATGTAATTCATTTTTGGTATGTCAGACCAATCATTCTTGATTTAAATTAAATTTAAATGTAACAGCCCTGTAACTAGGTTTTAGTCCCCCAGCAAACAACAGTGCATTACTGGACTTGTAATACAATCATGGTGTTGACAGCTACACTTCTCCAGGCAGTGTCGATTAAAATGCTTTCAACATACACAACTGAATGAAACGAGAAGTGAAATCATGCACCGACTAGCACCAAATAACCAAGAAAACTTTTTCTGTTTAAATGAACCTTTGTTTACTTCGTCAATGCCAGCACACAAACCAAACAAATAAATAATCTGAGACTGTGTTCAATGATAAGCTATGCCTGGCAGATCACCCGTTTCATGAAAGGCTGATTATCTCTTGAATCCTTGTAAAATGGACAGAACAAACTCTCACTTTATCAAGTGGCAGCTGTGTTCATCATACTGGGTTTATAGAGACCAGAGCAGAGTCATCAAAGTTGAGAAAACTGAAGCAAACTATATGACTTATGATGGCAGAGGGCATGATGATAGCTCAGTACGAAATGAAAAGATAGTTTTTTTAAATGGTTACAGCCACAGGTCACACTTGCTCAAAAGGGATAATTCAGCGATGCTGAGTTATTTTTTTGAACCTTGTCTCTATCTATCTGGGATAGGGATGTGGTGTGAAAAAAAGTCTGCAGTTCTTTCCAATGTTCTCTGTGTCTCTGAGGGCTCAGCCAGCAAATCTGCTCTATTTCCTACACCAGTGACGTCACTGGTGTACGGAAGAACTACAGAGTGCTACTTCTGCTTTGGTGAATTTCTTCAATGGACCACATATAACATCAGTACTGACTGGACATCCACATTAAATGTGGTGAATATTCCCTTTAACATATTATACTTCTTTGATGGACAAATGAAGAGTTGAGAGTCTAAGATACTGGGGTAGACTCGTTGGCTCTTATATTGCCATGGGAATTGCACATTATGTCAAAGTTCTGCTTTCTTCTGAGGTTTCTTCAATAAAATGTGATTAGGTACAAAAATAGGTAAAGAAATAGTTCAATGTGTGTGGAAACACGCTTATTTACTTTCTTGCAGAGCGTTATATGAGAGGATTGATACCACTGTTATGTCTGTGCATTAAGTATGAAGCTATCGCCGGCTAACTTAGCTTAGCATAAAGACTGGAAGCAGGGGCAAACAGCTAGCAAAAACATTTTTACACTTTGGTTTTTGTGTGAATTAAACAGGATGCAATGTTGACTAGTAACCTTTAGAGATGCTGGTAGGCCACAGCCAGGCCTGCTGTTTCTTCCTGTTCCCAGTTTATGTTAAGCTAAGCTATGTAGCCTCTCAGGAATGTAGAACTCTTGGCAAGATAATGAAAAACTGTATTTCCTGAAATGTCAAAATGTTCCTTGAAGACTTCACTGTATATTAATAGAATGAAATCATGCAATCTTTATTGAGTCAGCAACAGAGCAACTTGAGCTGCCTGTTTGTTTGACTAGTCACTGCCACGGCACACAAACAAACCAACCCTGAATGAAACCCAAAATGTATTGGACCGCAGAATATACAAGCTGTCCCACTAAAGATGATTCTGTCTAAATAGCTAGTAGATTTTTTTTTTCTTTGCAAATGTTCTCTCAGTCAGCTGCAGGTTTGCCAAACAAGCTGCCGGTGAGTCAGTGTGACCATTTCTCTCCCAACTCCCAACATCTCAGTTTCTACACAGCCAGTTTCATGCTGCCCAGCAGGATGTTAACAGCTAACTAACCAAATCACACCATGATGATAACAAGCTTTGATTGTTAGACACATTTCTATCATCAAATGACCAACTCACATTCAGTGCCAGTAATAAACCTGAGTTGATATCACTAGTCCTAGTTATTTCAGAGTGCAAAGAGACTACGTGGTCAGTAATCATTGTTGCTTTGCTAAAACAAAAAGCAGCATTTATCTACCTCCGCAGAGCTGTTGGTAGCCTGGAGCAACAACAAACAGAGACACACCTAGTAGTGTCTCACATAATTCTCATCAGTATTTAACCAAACCAACAACACTTTTCAGGGCAATAGAAGGATCAGTATACCACACAAGACATTCTGTAGTTTTATTTCCATGTAAGTGATGAGTGCTTGTGATCACACTAGGTACTGCACATACTGCAGACTGATGATAATTTAAGCATATACAGCTGCGAAGAATAATTTGACATAAAAAGGTGTGTGTGACCACATACTAAATTCTGTGAAGGCACTAAACTTACTTTTAATTTGTGAATAAGACACTTACGTTTGCACTCTGCAGAAATTGGAAAAATACTTCATGCAGTGCCCTGTGACGTACAGTCCTGTTAGAAATGTATGTTGATCAAATTACTTTTAGGTCTGCTTAGGTGGTTAAACTTGTTTGCATTTAATCTGGCAGAAAGAAACCAGCATAGATGAACAACAAAAAGAAACATGAACCAGAGGTGCAAAAATCCTGCTTCCTTTTCAGTATCACCTTGTGATAACCCCTAACCCTAACTCTGTACATCTGGAGGACACAGAAGAATTCCCAAGAGCAGTTGCTTGCATTTATTTCCCTGATTAGAGCAGTTGTTTGTAGGCTGGAGGAAAAACAAGGAAAAGCAAATCTCTTGTGTAATTTTTATCACATCAAGACTGTGCCTCTTTTCAAATGCAATTCATTTATTGTCTATATGTATGCCTGTGTGGGTGTATTGGTGTCAGTGCAGGAAATTACCATGGTGTACGTGCCTGAGCTAGACAATAGGTCACATCAAGGAAAAGACTACCATCAAACTAAGCCAACAAGTTAAAGCACTGATCACACTGACTTTTATCTCCTAAATACTGCAGGAAAAATACAATTACTAAGGGTGCAGTATGCCAGAAAGGGAGAGTGGGGTAAAATGGTGCTGCACTCCAAGTACAATGAATCAGAAATTCTTTGCCGAGGGGGATTCAGGGAACACAGCCAACAGAACAGACAACCTGCTGTCCCTCGAGTCAAAGTACAATACAGCAAAAAGTTGTAAACACAAGACCAATATAATACAACTGAGCAGTGCTGAAGACAATGGAATCTTGCTTGGGTGCACCCATGTCTTAACATTTACTTGTGTAATTTAAGTGTTCATTTGGTTAAAAGCCTTATCTCGTGCATGTACTGTTTCACTGCCTCTCTCTCTCTCTCTCTCTCTGTTAAACCAGCTAGTTAACTTATGATCACTGGACTTTCAAAGTATCCAGTTATATATAATAAAGACTGAAGGTTCAGTTCATCCTTGTCCGACTGATGTGGAAGTATGAGTTTACTGAAGCCATATTTCAGTCTAAGAACCTGGAGGGTAAATGTCAAACAGCTGCTGCTGGTTGAGCCCTGAGAGGAACACTTCACAAGCTGCCTCTTAAACTGGCAAACACGAGGAGGCAGAGCTGCAATCCAGCAACCACACGGTGGTAAGCTACAAAACAGAGTTCAAGCTCCTAGCGTACAAACCCTCGCTATTGACATGCTAATGCAGGATCTGCCAGCTGAACAGCTTGAATAAAGTGAACACCATCTCCCAAGGTCCTTCAAAGACCTCAGCTTTGGCAGCCAGCCTCAAGGGTCGTCAAGAATTCATTAATAGCCGTGGGTTAGGATTTTAGCATAGTGGTTTGTTACACTGCAACAAACAAATTAAATTCTATAGTATGATGTGCTTTCACAGCTGCAGCCACTACATCTAAGCAAACCCAGTATTTCACCATAGCAAATGTACTGGCAGCATTTATTCTTTGTTGTTAGACTACTGCTAAAACCAAGTGATTTTTTTTATTATTAGCCCACATACATAAGCCTGCGATCTTGTTAGGACCCAATCAATGACACACTGATGATTTGGCCCCCTTCTGCCATGTACACATTAACCATAAAGCAATAACTCAGAGTAAGACAGGTGCAATTTCCAATCTGAATTTCATTACGGTTCGCTCACTGCCTGCTTCGATTCATAACATTGCCATTGTTGTGAGGTGGTGGGTGTCTGGAGCAGAGCCCTCTGTTTCTGTAGGCAATACAACACACCAGCTGTGAATGAGAAACAAGCAGCATTCTCCATAAATTAATATTAACTTTGTCCTCACAGAGTTCAAGGTCCCTGCCTAATGCAAAGAGGCAGCACACAGGGCCTGGCTCTATGAAACAAGAGTAATTCTCCCATGGCACAGTTGGATCTAAGATGAATAAGTGATGCCTGAAATTTCAAAAAATGGTCTGAAGTAAAGTGGAAAGCAGCAGAATAAGATGCACATTGATATGGTAGAAAGACGAGACATGCAATTTTCTGAATGACCAGCACATGTCACAAGAGAAAATTGAGGTTATAGAAGCAGCTGTAACACTGTCCACATACAAAGAATAACGCTTCTGTAGATCAATCCTACAAATCCAACCACTCACAGTCAGAATATCCAAAGGTCTGGACCGCTACATGACTCAGGGATGATCAGCTGAAGCCCCTGAGACGTAACATTAGTGAAACCACTGAGAGTGAGAGTGCTTGTAATGGGTCCAGGGCCTTGAAACTGAACCCCAGCTTCACTTAGGGAAATGTCTGCTCAAAAGTCTACTCTACTAGTACAGTATGCCCCCTTCATATTTACACTACATGGCAGAATAAACTGTCACTTTATGTATCTAGTGATTGTTTATGTGGGTGGCCTGTATTTCCTCGGTTAGGCTACTGCATGCATGGACTTTGAATATATTATCGATTCTCTTGCTTTTTACATAATCAACTGGCTCCACAGTTCATCATAGTCTGACTCTGTAACAGATTCTAGATTATGTTAGGAGGTTAGGATTCTGAAATACTCACCAAGAAAAATCATGTTGCAAATAAAGGGGCTGTGGAATGTGCAAAAGGAGTCAACATTGACATTAAGCCAGTGTTTGATCAATGCTGCCAGGTGAGAAACAGTCAATCACATCAAACTTGAGGTGATTGCAGAGGCATCGGACTGGGGGGGAAGTGTACTGAGTGTATAGGGCCCTCACGTGAGAAGGGGACCCACAAAAATACTAGAATTAATATTCGTGGCTGCGGGCTGGCCCATAAAGGATGCTTGTGCACAGGGTCCAGTATATTGTGCTATACGCGTGATCAGCTCTGTATATTAAAGCTGAAGCCACCTTGGCATCACAAGCCATTATTAGAATATTCATATGTCAAATTAATATGTATTAAATGCATTCAATCTATTCCCGAATATTTGATCAACACCTCTAACCACACCAGCCACAGTAAGCCAAATACAGGCCGCAAAATGTGAAAGAATGAGGGGCAATAATACAGCCTGTTCTCCATCCTGGATTGATTTCAACACAGGGATTGTTTTACCCGGCAATAAAGCTGCACAACCGTGACCTAACCACATTATGACAAATCAAAATACAGCACACAGAAATCCCTCTGGCTGTTGTTGAATTAATAAAAAATAAAAAATAAAAACTTTGCACACGAGAGAGGAAGAAATAATTAAAAACCGGGGTTCGCTCCTTGCACTCGGATGCTCTTGCCATTGGATTGGCAGTCACGGTTTACCTGTCATCATCAGAGGGGAGAGTCTGTCAATGCTCCCAGTTTTAACAGCATTAGCTAGAGATGGATTGCACTTTATTAGCCTACATGAATAGAATGAATGAAAAAAGAAAAGCACACACACGGAGGAGTCAGGCAGATAAACAGGCTCTTGGTCAGCGGACAGCCTTTGCACAGACAATGCGCACATAGCGGACACAGATATCACATTCATACCGCACCTTTAACTTGGGTCTCATAGTCCGCTATGATCTCCTTATCCTTCTTGTATTTCGTAGAAGACATCGTTCCTCGGATTTTTAGGGTGATGACCTGTAACTCGAGGATTGTCTTGGGTCTTAGGTGATGATCCCGGACTTGTAGCGTCGCAGCGCTTTCCCTTCTTTCTTTTCTAGTAGCCGTGCATCGAAGAAAACAAAAGCTTAAATGTGTTGTATTCCCGCAGTCCACACAGTTTAAATCACCTTATCAGTGCAGAAACAACCAGATCAGCAGTCCAATGTTGCATACTTCTCTTTTTCTGCTCAGTTTTTCTCTCTGGCAGAGCTGGCAGAGATTCCTCCTCCTCCTCCTGGTACCAGACAGTCAACTCAAACGCTTCAGCATGAAAAAAAAAAACAAAAGACACAAGCGAGCTCAAAGCTGTAATAACAACATGATGAAGAGAGCGGAGGGACGCTTAGGGTTTTCAAGCAGGCAAGTCCTTATTGTAGCTTTTGTGGCCAAAAATAAACAGACATGCGTATGCGAGCAGCGAGGCAAGCAGACACCATTCGTACTCTGACAAATTGCGCTGCAGGGGAACAGGAATTTAAAAGATCGTCACGTGAGCCTCTTCATATTGTCAACCACCCGTCCTTCCACCTTCTCCCCGCCCACACACACACACACACACACACACACACACACACACACACACACACACACACACACACACACACACATATGCAATTTATGTAATTCAAATGTATTATCCTTTTTCATATATTGACATACACATAGAGATCATCATCATCATCATTATCATCATTATCACTTCCTGTAGGCCTGCCTGACAACAATCATATTCATGTTTCCGGTAGCAGCTAAAACATGTAGACCTAATAATGAAAACGTCCCCCTCTTTAGGCTCTACTGCCATGGAAACCACACATTTTTTTACCACTGCATTACTTTCATCCGACTGTTTAGGAGATGTAGCACATCTCAGCAGAGGCTGTGAGGGATAATCTCTGACATGCTGCTCCCTCACACACCCAGAGCAGAGACTTTGCAAAGTGAGTGGTCACCACCAACACCACCACTGGGTAATCATAAAGGGGCTACTGTGGTAGCTGCAAAAGTACACAAACAATGAATTGTCTTTTGCACCACCTTTCTTTGTTGCAAGCAGGTGTAGCCTATCACCATGCCCTCGTTGCACCTATTGTTTACTACACCTCTTTTTCTCTGTTGGCAGAGTTGAGGCTGACAAATAAAGATGTGATAGCAAGAATGTCAGTGACAGAAAGGTATGAGAAGCTACCTGGGCCAGAATTGAATACTTCACTTGCACATGCATATATACTGGTACTAAACACTTGCACATACATGCATACTTCACTTGCACATACATACTGGTAGCTACTACATACTTGCACATACATATATAGTTGACTTGCACATACATGCATACTTCACTTGCGTATACATATACTTCACTGCACATACATATATACTTGTATCTACAAGTGAAGGATCCATGTATGCACAAGTGAAGTATATACGGTATGTACTGTATGTGCAAGTGAAGAATGCATGTATGTGAAAGTCAAGTATATATGTATGTGCAAGTGATGTATATACTGTATGTATGCGCAAGTGAAGTATTCAATTCTGGCCTAGGCGGCTTCTCATAGAAATGTCTTTAGCCTTGTATGCATGTAAAAGGGGATAAAATCTTCTCATCGTACAACCTGTTCCAAAATACTGAATGTGAAATATGGCTGGCCAGAACCAAAACCACATGCATAACAATCCATGGCCACAGTACTTCAAACACTGTAGGACAGGAACGCAAAACTACTCAAATTTTGGCTTAAACAAATTATGTACACCTGTGCCTGTGTGATGGAAGTCATGATTTTCTTGCATGAAAAAAAAAAAGAAAAAAAAAAAAAATATATATATATATATATATATATATATATATATATTTGAATTCATATCATGAAGAAAAGCAGCTTTTCAAAGTATTGTAGTGATTGGGACTGAGCGTGTTTCCTGACAGATACTGTCATCTGGGTACTTCACTGTGCTTTTAACAGCCCATAGAACTTGGTTTGTTGCCTGTCACCTCAGCTTTTCTCAGTTCAGGAGGGAACAGGCTGTGAAACCTGCAAACTGCCACACTGTAGACGTCTTCTGCATTTAATTTCCATCTGCACCACACAGGCTTCAGTGCATATTTCAAGCTGACAGGTGGGAGGACATTTCTGCCACATTTGAAAAAACAGATAAAAAGGATTTTTATTTTTTAAAAATCGTCCCACTTACAATTTATAAAAATAAAATTCAACGGCTGCAGATGGCTTATTAGAACATGAGAAAGTTATTTCATTGTTGTCATTAACAGATTACCTACACACTTAACTGCATTATTACCAAAAAGAAACAAGAAAGAGAAGGATTTTTCCCAACCTGGCAACCCAGGTTGTTTGTTATGGTATATTTGATCTTTAATAAACCATTAGTTATTGATGTATTAAACATTAATGATACAACTGTAAACTATTTACAATTGACTGTACTATAATTTTAACATTTCTGAGTTTTGTTACAATAATTCAGTCTATTCGATAAGCATATTATTCTATCGAGTTTTACATGGTGTGGACATGAATGGTTTTCAGAATGTAGCTGAAAAAACGTCATGTTTCTAAAAGGACCTCAGTATAAGGCACATTACCATAAGCTAGAGCCTAATGTTAATATGCAACCAGCAACACCAACTTAAAAGACAATGCCATTTGAACAATCACAGAGATGAGGAAGATGTCTAGTGTTTCTCCCCCCTCAAAGAATATCTGTTCACACAAATGCAGGCATACTCCTGCTCCCCTGTTTTCCCACCAGTAATGACTTAGGAACTCAGGTTTGAATTCTTAGCTGGCATTGTGATGTACAAAGTTCTGGCCGTTGAACACAGCATGCACGGCCTCTTCGCAGGAATAAAAGCGCCTGAGGATTTTTCAATGGCCTCTAGCAGTGAATGTGTGTGTCTGCATTACCTATATGTCTGTCTTCAGCGAGTCTGGATATGAGAGAGAGACAGAGAAAGGGTGAGTGTCTTTCTGTGTTATGTGTCTCACTGCATCACGCTCTCTTTTGTATCTTCGCAGTTCCATCGGTGAGTCAAAGTTGATTTCCAGGCATTATGGATCATCTACATGTCTGAGGACAGAGTAGAGCAACGAGAGAGCACACACTCCACTTGTGACACATCAGCTGTGACAGAAGAGAGGCCTGCTGGAGGGCCAGAGTGACAGCAGGGTGGATTTTGCTTTTGTTGATGTATACCATAGAGAAGTCAGCGGGGTAACCTTTCTGCAGTCCCGTCATCCCTCCCACAATCCCTCTGCTCCTCACCCCTACCTCTCTCTCATCAGGCATCTCAGGGGGGAAGCCTGGGAAAACTGTGACTTAACTGTTTTTATGGCACAAAGATCCATTGTGAGATCATTTTACTTTTTCTTTCTATAGAACAAGAGTGGGAACTGTTCTTATCTCCATACCCAACATGTGAAGAAATGCCACCCTGGGCTACAGTCTGGGCCTGAATGCTGTAATAGATAATTATTTGTAAGTGTTGAGGCATGCATCCGCATTGTTTTTGGCAAATGGAACAAATGCAATATTTCTAATTATAATGAATTTCTCAGATTTGATTAGTCAGAAATGTCATTGCTTAATTGATTTTTAAAGAAAATTTCTTTGATTTCTTTGATCATTTGACAGTAGAAAGTGACAGGAAACTTAGGGATGACTTCTAACAGAGGTCGCCTGGTGACCCAAATCAGGGTTGTCACGGTTACAGGCATCTCGGTCACCAGGACATCGTACTGTAAATTGCCTTTTAATACTTCAGATTGCCTACGTGTACCGCATGTCAAATAAAAGTGACAACGTGGGCCCAAAAAGAAACTGACTTCACATTAATACATGTTCATGTCTACATTATATGTTCACATACATATACAATACAATTCACACTTGGATCTGAAAAGGTCTAGAGAATAGTTTTACATAGTATATTGAGAAAAAAAGCATTAGTGAGACTTTATGTGAAGGTGCTCAACAAAAGTGTCAGAGTGATTATAATTTTATAATTTATACTGTTTATTGATCCCCAATGGGGAAATTACAATTTACACTCAGTTAGTTAGAAATCACTACACACACATGCTCAGGACCTATTCATGCACAAATGGAGAGATGTCAAAGTGAGTGGGCTGCCAGTACTGGACCAGCACCCTGAGCAGTTGGGGGGGGGTACGGTGCCTTGCTCAAGAGCACCTGGCAGTGCCCAGGAGAAGAACTTGCATCTCTCCAGCTACCAATCCACACTCTGTACTTTGGTCCGTACTGGGACTTGAACCAGCGACCCTCCGGTTCCCAACCCAAGCCCCTACGGACTGATCTACTGCCACCCCCGAAATTATCAAAACTGTGGGAAAGAAGACAGCAGAGAAGCCTTTATAGGGCTGCTTCTTCCTAATATTTTCCTTTTTCTACATCCAGATGAATCGTTGTACGGACATGTGTGGGTTCTCATATTACATAATTGCACCTTTTTTAATTAAAAAGATCTTTGCCCTGTGTGAATCTTGATAAAGGCAGCATGTGATGTGTGATGTGAGTGTTTAATATGTAGTAAATGTCCAAAAATTTTCATATATTGTATTTGGCTATGCTATTCTAAGGCACTAAAAAGCTCAAATCGTCACTATGAGTAACTAATGTGATATGTATTTATTAGATTGAACATTGTTGATAAATGTATACTTAATTACTAAGTTATTTTGAACACAGAAAACTATTGTACCTCTGTCAAGCCAATGTCCATGAAATGCATTACAATCACTGGTGAATGTGATTAACAAACCATAATAACAGAAAAAAACATAAGACTGAAATTTAGGGACAATAAATTATCAATTTATTTCTCCATAATGCCTTTATTCTCTCCCACTAGATCCCCTGAGATTGTTTTGCTGTCTCTTGCATATGTTTTATCCTGCCTTCTTTACTTTCATAGTGGTGGGGTCTCTCTTTTCATACCTCTCTAATTCAACTTCTATATTGTTTGTTGTTTACATATAAGCAGGGTTCAAAATCAGCCAAATGCTGGTAAAATATGCAATTGGCTGGTAGATTTGCTTCACTCACCAGCCAAAAAACAATAGTAATCTTTTGAGTGAATTTGAACATTCACTAGCCATTTGGCTGGTGGACGAAAAAGTAAATTTTGAACCCTGCATATAAGGTGATGTATTATAAGGGGGCGGTTTCCCAGACAGAGATTAAGGCTAGTCCTAGACTGAAAAGGCCTTTTAACGCAGACTAACAGAAATCTGCTTTCTTGGTCATGTTGTAAAATAGTCCTAGACTTGGCCTAGTCCTGGATAAACTAAGCTGATTTCCTGAAGGAAGATCAGAGATACTTCAGGACTAAATTGAGGCTTAAATTAAACCACCCAGGAGGCAGGTTTAACTTCAGATTACAAGTTGTTTGTTAAAGAAGACACATGGATTACTTGGAGTATGTCAATGAAGAACAACGAATACCACCAGCTAGGCAAGTTCTTGCTGACAGAAGTGACCCATTGCAATGCTTTGATGACATTAGTTTTCGAGATCGTTTTCGAATGCATAAAGTAAATGTTGTGGATCTCATTTCACTTTTGGAACCAAGGCTTTCATCTGTTACCCAAAGAGGACGGCCTGTAGCAGTTTGTCTGCAGGTGCTCATAACTTTACGATTTTTGGCATGTGGCACCTTTCACAGAGAAACTGGGGACTTATGTGGTGTCAGTGAACCTACAGTATGTAAAGTCATTCACAGAGTATGCATGGCTATTTGTGAATTGAGAAGACATTACATAAACTTCCCTGATGCTGCGACCCAGGCAAACTACAAGGTACAATTCTATGAATATGGGAACTTCCCAGGAGTCATAGGCTGCATAGATGGAAGCCATATTCCCATAAAACGTCCCTCTTCTCCAGATGCTGAGGAATACAGGAACCGCAAGAACTGGTTTTCTATAAATGTCCAAGGTGTATGCACTCCCCAGTTACAGTTTTCAAACATTGTTGCACGTTGGAAAGGTGCAACTCATGATTCCCGGATCTTCCTTAACTCATCTCTGTGTTCTCAGTTTGAAAGAGGAGATCACAAGGGAATATTGCTTGGTGACAGTGGGTATGCTCAGAAGAATTTTCTGTTTACACCATACTTGCACCCAACAACTACTGAGCAAAGGCGCTACAACCAGGCTCATATGCGCACTAGGAGACTAGTAGAGCGCATGTTTGGGGTTTGGAAGAGTCGCTTTCAGTGCCTTCGGAAAACACTTAGATTCCAACCAAGAAGATGCTGCACCGTTATCATTGCAACAGCCGTTCTTCACAACTACCTGAAACAGCATGGATGCCCAGATCCCCCGATACAGGAGGATGACAATCTAGATATACCACCATTTACAACAGACCACACAGAAGGACTTGCTTACAGAGATGCTTTTGCATTGTGTCACTTTTGACATTGCCTTGTCACACTTCTGCTGGGATCTGACACATTTTCACATGTAATGAGCGAATGACTATTTTAAAAGTATTTGTCTGGTATATTAAAGAAACACCAAAAACATCAAAAATGATTTAATAAACAATTTTTATTCCATATTCATTGTTGTCATATTTGAGACAGTTGCATCTCTCTCTCCTTCATCTTCATTTCCAGTTCTACTTGGAGGATCTTCATTTTCATTTCATGCTCCTCCTTAAGGTACTAAGGTCAACTTGTGTTCATGAAATTCAATGGCCAGCTTTTCGTGGATTGTAACTCTTTTGTTTTGATGACCGGTACTGGCAGACACTGCCACCATAGTTTCTGAGGATGTGGAGGGTAAATTACCTTGCAGCGCTTCAGTTATGTCCCTTTGACTTTCTCCTTGAAAGAAAGAACAGTTCATATATAATCAAATAAATGCACATTAAATGAGAAATGTTCCACATCAAATGAAAGAGAATGAAACAAAGAAAGGAAAGTTTGAAAGGGGAGTATGAAATGCCAAAATATACCCAGTATGTGTAGTATGTGTATTGTAGTATGTGTGTGTGATCCCTCATCTGAACTGTCTAGATGGTCATCATCTGGTATGTTCTCCAAAGGTTGCTGGTTCTCCATTATTCCTGTCAGTAAGTCATCCAACTGATCAGTATCTTTATTTGCAGGTCCTCCACCAGTCTTAAACCTCTCTCTTCGGGCTGCAGTTTTTTATATATATTTTTATATTCTTCCACAAAACATGTACCGAATATAATACTGTAGTGTCAATCCATTGATATCACAGAACAGTAATAAAATACAGCTATCAAGGTAATACAAATTGACAATCCTTACCTGAAGCTGTTGTATTGTTCTTGTGGATGTTTGTTCATTTGCATTAAATTCATTACAGATGGATTTCCATGCATTCCTTTTCTTTGATTCCACAGCAGATGTGTGCTGTTTGTCTTCAATGACCGGGTGTCTTTATACTATTGTTTTTAAAAGACTTTTCTCATGCTCACTAAAGTTTTTTGATCGCAGTCTCTTTTCTGCTGCCATTGCTTTCCTTGAATTTCCTTCTCCAGTTCCTTATGTTTTAGGTGTTTCTTTGTCCATTCCATGTTTTATAGGCAACCTCAGTCCAGCTAATTCAGACTGGCACAGGTGGTTTTAAATTAATCTTGTTTACTTTAGTACAAGACTTCATAGTCCAGGTGTTCTTAATCTCTAATTAGTCTGTGTTTCAGAAAGCCATTTATTGAGCAGTGATTAACTATTCTAGATTAAGGCCTAGTCTTGGCCTAATTTAAACACTGTCTGGGAAACCGCCCGAAGGTGTTCTTCCACTAAACTCAAAAAGTTATATTATGGCGCCCTCTGTCGATCACTTACGGGAAACATGTACCCGGAAGTAGTGAAAATTAACCATAACACTAGATCAAGATGAGTCCACCATGGATGTATTAAGAGCATAGACAGTATAGAAGGAGTCCACCGGCACCAACAGGTTTCCTGTTTGGGCTTTATGGGCTTTCAAAACAAAACCAAAGTTTTTAAGATAATTGGTTATGCAGCAGTTGGAGGCATACATTTAGCAAACATAAAAAACAAAGGACAAATAAATATAAGTCCAAACATAAATAAACACTAAAAAATACTCAGTCAATTAAAACGATAAAAAAAAAAAAAACAGTAAGTCAAACCGTTATGCAAATAACCTTTTCCTCCTAGAGGAGGAGGGATATGGCAGCTGAGGGTATTAAGGAGTGTTTGAATATATTGGTTTTAGCTAATGGAAGTCTGAGGAGGGTTCCTGATGTTCCTATGCATGCCAGTTATTTTGCTGCATACACTGACCACCTTAATGTGTGTGAGTATTTTTGGCATAAAGTATAAAACCTTAACAATAATTGTACAATGGACACTGTACAGTATTTTTAAAATGTCACTCTTGTGCAGGTCATGGTTTTGAGGAGTATTTTTTTGTCAGATTAAATTTGTAGAGATGATGCTTTTATTCTGGAGCATTCCCGTCGGAAGCCTCGGTATTGTTGCAGCTGAGCGAAAGCATGTTTCCGCCTCGTGTTTGACAGGTTGGTCAGTACAGTTAGCAAGTTTAATATAACTAATTCTTAAACTATTGTCTGTCGCTGCTAAAGATCACATAAACACGTATTGCGATGTGGCAGCGGTTTAATATAAAAGCCGTATCTGTGGGTACCGTTAGCATGGTTATTAATCGTAACAACTTTTTAGCTCCTTAAAGCTAACGTTAGCCAGCTAAGTTAACCGGTAACGTTGCTTCTCTAGCAACGACGTTACAGGTTTATTCACAATGTTCAAATAAAAGTTGTTAATGAATTGAAATTGAAAATGATAGTGCTCAATAGATATGTAGCTATAACACGTTGCTCTCTTGCAAAATGACTTATCATGCCTGAGTAACTTGGGGCAAAATATGCAGGATTGACAGTTTGAATACCTCTCTCTTCCACCAGGTTACATTTGACCCTCTGAGCTTGGCACCAGCTGTGATACACATCTGCCAGTTATACCTCTGTGTCTAGTGAAGTGCAGCCCACAAATACAGCATGTCCTCCCAGGAAGAAGATGGGACTGCAGAGCCGGGCCATAACACTGCGGGACCATCCACTTCTTCCTCCACTGAGAATGATAAGATCACTGGGGACATCATTACTGTCACCATTGGAGCAACCGTGCCCACAGGGTTTGAGCACACCGCTGCAGAAGAGGTCAATGAGAAGATTGGGGTTGATGCACGAATCAGCAAAGATCGTGGTCGCATATACTTTCCAATAACCACTGACAAGCTGTATCAGGTAGGAAACCTGGAGCCAATGCATGCCTTGCTCTTCCAAAGTTTTCTTCACCATCAATTTGCATTATACACGCAGAAAACTTTGCATTGATGCTGAATGGCAATAGCTGTTTATATGGAGCCCATTGATTATGTTGATCCAGTTTAATTTTGCCAGGTGAAAAAATGGGTACAGAAAACCTACATCTAAAATGTATCTGTCTACCTGTTCATTGAACTCCCTACTGTAGGTCCATCTTCTGAGGTCTGTGGACAACCTGTTTGTTGTGGTTGAGGAATATGATCATTACCAGTTCAAAGAATCAAAGGTAACTTACAGCCAGCGTTATTCGTTTGTAGCTGATGTTTAGCACATTTTTGTAAGGGTAATAAACACTGTGTTTTGTGCAGGAGGAGACATTGATGGAGATGCAGCAGCTTGCCTCCAAACTCCCCTGGACTAATGCCTTAGAGGTTTGGAAACTAAATGGCGCCCTAAAAAAGAAGAAAGGCTACCGGAAAGGAGGAAATGGTACCAAAGTAAAACCTAATAGTGAGGCCACTGATGCAGCCATTGCTGACACTGAGCAGCAAGAGCCACCGCAGGCGGCGTCTGCTGCTGAAAGCCCGACAAAGGCGGAGAGCACAGCTGACACGGAGACCAGCACGCAGGACTCAGAGGAGACAGCACCCGAGGCCAAACCCATCAAGTTTCGTGTGACGTGCAACAGGGCTGGTGACAAACACAGCTTTTCCTCTAACGAGGCAGCCAGAGACTTTGGTGGGGCCGTGCAAGAATACTTCCTGTGGAAAGCAGACATGACAAAGTTTGACATAGAGGTATGCTTGTTCAGACTAGACCGACACAAAGTGAATACAATCGCATTGGCCAAATAAAACTCTGCCTGTTCAGATACATTTGCAAGGCATAACCTAATGTTTAGTTTAAGGGGTAACAAAAGAAAAAATAACAACTCTGTTAGAGAACATTTTCTGTGAAGATAAGCTGTTCACATTATGTGAGAAGTTGAAAAATGCTTCATTGTATCATGATGAAGATGATGTGTATGTTCCTTGAATTCAAGGCTTCACACAATGATGACAATCTGTGGCTGTCTACATTTTGTAGAAAAGGGTTTTACTGCTGTGTGTGTGTGTGTGTGTGTGTGTGTGTGATAGATAGATAGATAGATAGATAGATAGATTTTTATTGATCCCAAAAGAAATGGGAAATTCCAGTGTTGCAGCAAAAAAATATCAGGCTCACATACAGAATATACATGAAATAATAATAGGATAGAATATAAGAACAGATAATTTAAAATATATACAAGTTTACTACAAAAACTTAAAACTAAAATGTTTGTCCACATCCTAAATTCAGTTTTAGTGCCTACTCTGAGTGAGCAGATATTTAAAGGTGTGGTTGGATACATGTTGAAATATTTTGTAAATTCTGTATGTGTTTGCTTTGTGCTGGCAAGTTTCAGTTTACTAAAGATAATACTGTAGACTGGAATATTAACCTAAGAAACAATAAATCCACATCAAAATAGTTGGCGATAATTTTTGTTTCCGATTATTTCAGCTCCATAGAATATAAGGATGTATGCATGGTTATGTTGATAAGTGCTTTCTAATCATGCACCATATGTTCCTGTACTGTAGGTGTTACTAAACATACACAATGAAGAGGTGGTGATCGGCATTGCACTCACAGAAGAGAGTCTTCACAGGAGAAACATCAGTCACTTTGGACCCACTACTCTGCGGTCTACCTTGTGCTATGGCATGCTCAGGTAATTCTACAACACTGTTTAAGCTCTGTTTTTGAATGTCTCAGGGATTTTATCAGGATATAGTTGATTCCCCAAATTTGTTTAAAAGTCAAGGGTTTTATTAACATGTATATTATTCAAACAAGGTGCAATTCCAAATGTCTGATTGGCTGATCATTGTGGTTCCCAACGTAAAGGTTGTTTTGATGTGACAAAGTTTTAGTCAAACAAATTCCACATTTAAACTGCTGTCATAATGACACCTTGGACAGCTACCAAGGTCATGGAGGAAGGAGGAAGACTCTTTGACAAAAATTACCGCCAAGCTGCAACCGCAGACTCTCATCTACAGTTACAGCAGATTTTAGGCTACGCCCATTCAAACAAATAGATGCAAAAGGTGCAAACAGGCAAAGATAATGACACATACTAAATTCTCATCAGCTGGAATCGGAAGCTGGAAAAACAGTGCTCCATAAAGTGTCCAATCATAATCCGAGAACAATGTCTTTGTCTGTTCACATTAAAGTTGGCCAAAAGACAGAGACAATAAAAGGATCAATTTGTTTTTACTGATACTTTGTAATGGAATATTTCCTGAAGACATTGTGGGGGCTGTGCAACAATTCTTCTCTGAGAGTAACCATGCAGGTGCTTTCCGTGACTGAATACTGGCATATCCAATACCACCATTCTAGCCAAGAACAACACTTCTCTGTTGAGATAAATATGTAAGTCACACCTTAGTTTTTATTTTAAGGCGTAACAAAATTGAGAAATAAAAACACCTCTGCTAGGTAACATGTAACCCTTATTACAATGTAGTAAGAATGTACATTTATGAAATAGCTTGTAGTAGTGTTATGTAGTTGATATCAGTGTGAATTTGGACCAGAATCAGAAGAAAACTAGATTGTTAAGAGCCAGAGAATTGAACATCAATAAAGAAACTAAGACACCAGGATAAAGTTGAGAAATTTGGCATACATACAGATAAAACACAGGTATGAAAAACAACAAACTAAAATAATAAAGTGCACACATAAAAGAAACCCTTTTCAGTTTTATGAGCTCAATTGTTCTTTGACGTGAGTTCAGAGATGTTCAACGTTGGGGCCCATATGAGTTTTGGTTCTGTTTGTCCTACCACCATGAAGAAGGAAATCCAGGGCAATCCGTCTAAGTTCAGATTCTCGATCCTGTAGCTCGCCACCCAGCCAAGTGGACTGGGAATCTTGAAACTCTTGTGATCTCTGGGACCTCAGGAGTCGATGTGGTTCAATATCCTTCTGTGTACTGGACCTCCCCTGCGTAGCATTTCTCAAATCTCCACCAAAAACCTGACCATTAAAATGTAATTCACTGCCTTTAACCCCGTGACCACAGTGGATTCAGGCACACCTCTTTCGCTCGAGTGAATGACGGCAGCCTCCTACGTCCCGATGCAGGCGCCAAAAGGGACGTGAGGAGACGTAAATCTAGTGATCTAACGCAGCCTAGTTGATAGCTGATTGGTCAGCTCACGGACCCAAGTTCACCCGTTGGCTTATTCACAAGCCCATCAAAGCTAACAAAAGAATAAGTGAAAGTTAAATCATTTTCCACTATTTTCTCCCATAGCTTTTACTGACTACTTTTGACCACATTTAAATAACTTGGAAAATAAAAGGAATGCCTTAAAATAATATAGGGGTGTCATTATCAAGCCTGGGCTACAAACAGTTTCCAGGAAGATAGGCACATACATAAACAGTTAAAATAGCAGTTTTTGATGTTTCTGTTTTGAAACACCAGTTTTTCTAAATGATTTAGTAAGCCTCTCGCACAGAGATATGTGCATTTTATCTAGAATATTTGTGTTTTGTTTTGGGCATCATCAGCATCATCAGCATTAGTGACAGTGCTTGCCAGATTTATGGATGAAGCACTGAGTAGCAGTGGGACCACAACAGAGGCTTGTGGTGCATTTAAGTACACATTACAAGTAGAAGAGAGGTGGAATTAGAGACAGTAGTTGGCAAAGGTTATTGACCAAGTTGAAAGCCTTCAGTAATTTTAGGCATCATACAGGGAGGAGAATGGTTTGTCAAGGCAGATTTGTCTAGTCCAGATACATGCGAGTCATTACTTTAATAGTTAATTTAAACACACTACACAAGAACAGTATTATCTGTCCTGAGTTTCAGAGGTTCATTCAGTATATGATCCAAAATAAATAAATAATAATCAGCAATTACACAGGTACTTCATGAAACAAAAATATTGTTTGTGTACATTTCAAATCAGTACAACGAGAACAGTACAAACCAAAGAACTATACAAAATTACTTAGATGAAATTCAAGAATTTTACATTTATAGATTCTACTTGTTGTAATTTGGCAGGTCAAACCTGTATCCACTGCTGCTAAGTGCGGTAGATTTGCGCTTAATTAACGTTAAAAGTTAAAAGTTGGTTATTTGTGATGATAAAAAACAATGAAATCAAGTAAAAGGCTCTTAACTATTCTAGTTTTAAGACAGCATGACTGGACTATAGAAATGTATGTGTAATGTAAATCGTTAGGGGAAGTGCTCAAATTAATCGGGGTCTAATGAGTTAGAGCAGCAGGCATGATGTCAGTCAGGACCTGAAACATGTTGCGGACATCTGAGGGGAAGAACAGCAGAATTGGTGGATGCTATATATTGACATGATGTTGCACTGGAGTTATTTTCATACTGTCTTGACAGGCTGTGTAAACCTCAGGCATCGGATGTAATACTTGATCCAATGTGCGGTACTGGAGCTATACCATTGGAGGTAAGACATAACTTCTGTAGCTAGACTACAGTATTGCCTAAATGAAAAGAAAAAGTGCAATATATAAACAGTGTCATTTGCCTAGCACCTCTTCTGATCTTCATCAAATTCATTTCATGAGTGAACTACAGACTGAAGACTTCAAGTGCCAAACAATCAATGTACTCCTCAACATGCACTTTTACTTGTACTTTCTTGAATTTTGTTTTTCTTCTCCAGGGGGCCATTGAATTTAACAGTTCATTCTATGTTGCCGGTGACAACAATGACATGGCAGTTAACCGCACTGTCAATAATATATGTCACATCCAGAAACGGAGGGCAATCAAGGGCAGGTGAGAGGGTGCACAGCTGGACATCATTATACAATTGTGTGTAGTTGATGATCTTCATAATGATTTATAATCCTTTTTGGATCCTTTCAAACAGTGCTTCTGGATTGCCTATTGACACAGTGCGTTGGGATCTGTGCAATTTACCCATAAGGACCGGCTCTGTTGACATTATCATCACTGACATGCCCTTTGGGAAGAGGTACAACAATAACAGTGGTGTACAGTAAATTATGTTAAATGAGTCGATGTTTTGAATACTTTAATGTCCCAGTCGAGGTCTAAGCTGACTCTAACGTAACCACGGTGCTATAGCTGTTAGTTGACAATTTGATTTTTGAAACAGAAAATACTTAATAGTGGATTTATCTTTAAGCACTTTTCACGTCAACCATGAGGTAAAATCTCTCTGTTTTCTTGAAGAATGGGCTCTAGGAAGAAAAACTGGGACCTGTACCCCTCCTGTCTGAGGGAAATGGCCCGTGTGTGCACACCAGGCTCAGGAAAGGCTGTCTTGTTGACGCAGGACAAGAAATGCTTGGCCAAGGTAACCGTATATCTCATGTAGAAAGCAGGATTTTCAGCTAAGATAAGAGAATTTTTTCCAGGAATATACATTTCAAATACCGGTAAATCACAGTGCAATCCTGTCCTGATGACAATTCATGCTAGCTGTTGTTTGCTTAATCCAAATGTTAATGTTAACCTGTTGGCGGGCTATGCATGCAGCACGACTGCCTTTCCCAGCAGCCGTATTATTCATAAAGCCACACCTAACTCAAACGAATAAACAAATGGCAAGGAAATTCAGAAGAAATGCATCTGGGTTCGACTCCGCCCTGCGGCCCTTTGCTGCATGTCCTTCCATGTCTTCAGCTGTCCTTTATAAATAAAGGCCTAAAATGCTCAAAAAATAATCTTAAAAAAAGAAAGAAATGCCTTTGTTAGAAACGTATCCACATGGGCCGTGCTGGGAAGGGGGGCTAAGCCATGCCCACTCACCCTTCTGTGACCTCAGAGCTGCAGATTGCAGCTCTGCATGGGCTGGGACACACATTCATACAGTTTGATAAAGTAACGTTACTTATTGGACTTAGAACTTATCATTGCACTTACAATAATGAGCGTAGCTGTCCTCAATTTAGGTCATCCTCTACGTCTCAGCTCCGGTTTTTCGTGTGTGTGTGTGTGTGTGTGTGTGTGTGTGTGTGTGTGTGTGTGTGTGTGTGTGCGCGCGCGCACGTCAGTCGCGGGGGAACTTGGCAGCAGCCTCGCCTGCTGCAGAGAGCCAACAGGATCGAAACAGCGTACATTGATGTTAAAATGTATACAGGTTGGCAGGACGGTCTGAAATGCACAGTGTTTCGCTGTACGTTTTGTTGGTAAATGTGAGCTGTTCGAGTCACACCATGGATGTATTAAGAGAACACGTCTCGTCTTCATATCAGAAACAAGGAAATTAATTTGGCAACGTACGTGTGTTACGTCAACCCGTTCTCACTCCCGCTTGGTCAGTGGCTCTCAGTGTCACATAACTGACGCAAAGTCTGGCACGTGGGACTGTTGTGATTGGTTGAAGTTGCGGGAAACTCCAGTTATTGGTGAAATTTGCTGTAAAGTTGCGGTGATTGGTCAAAATTGCGCACCGAATTCACAGTAATTGGTTGAATTTGCGTGAATTGTTGCGATCGCGACATCGCAAATTCCTAGAGGGACTGATTTATCATTAACTGTTGATGAATGGACCGGGTGCAGCTGCAACCTGCGCGTCCACTGATGCTCCGCCATTTGCGTTGAGTAGATATGTGTTCCTAGTACAGAAAGACAATACACACTATAAATACCACGTTCCACCCAAGAACGACTGTATTTGTTTTGATCTCCACCCCTTGTATAATCAATGGTTCTGGTTTTTCCACACCTCAGGGAGCTTAGGATGGAGACGTGTCAAGATTGAACTAAATAGTACACTGTGTGTACAAGATTAGTATACAACCTGTTCCCATGGAAGTAATTCTAAAAATAATTAATTCAAATTGGGTTTTTTCTTTTTTGTAATTCTTAAACAGCAGTGGTCATCTTGTAAGCCTGAGCAACTGGCTAACCACAGTCACTTTTTGCAAATCTGTACATCTATGCAATAATCTATTTTTCTTTCAGTGTTTTGCTTAGTGCTACTTTATATTTCTGATAAATCAGAAGCCCACAGGATATGCCATGTGTGTATGTGTATAGCAAAAACATGAAATACATGTTATTGCAGTTAAAACTTCTCCTATAGGGTTTGAAATCACCATAATGTAAATAGATGAAATAGTGGTAGCCAAAATGCGTAACATCCTTTGCTATAAGCACAGCAGAAATAAATGGCAGTCTGACGCAACATTCGGAAGTGCAAGAAACAAAAGCCACACTTACTCATTACTTCCTTGGCTTCCTGTGAAAACCGTTAAATACAATTCCCCTGGTTTTTACATGATGAAATATCAAAACCTGCCCATCAACTATATTTATTTAAATTTGAATGAATCTGTCAAAAATAATTAAAAGGATGTGCATTGAGACGACTCTTGTCAACAAT
Organism: Sander lucioperca; assembly: GCF_008315115.2. NCBI lineage: Eukaryota > Metazoa > Chordata > Actinopteri > Perciformes > Percidae > Sander > Sander lucioperca. The sequence continues at coordinate 2,558,020 of NC_050178.1, forward strand.
GAACTGTGAGCACACCTCTTAAGGTGGCTGGACTTTCTGCTGTCATGTCTCATGAGGGGCAGACTGAACATCTGTTCTTTACACATAAATGAGACATACCTATTTGGCATTTTAGGTATTTTAGTAAAGTAGGTGGGCCAGTGTATTATGTCACTATGGGCGTTGTCATATACAGCCATGACAAAAAAAGATGATACAAGTTATGCAAAGTAACATCATTCATTATCTTCTAGCAGTATTTAAAGTGGTGCACTGACAGACGGACTGATAGTGTATATATGAGGTCAATGAGGTGATGGTGGTGTTTTTGTATCTACATTTAGAAATAACAGTACACAGAAAGAATGTTACAAATGGCGAGTAAAATGGTGAATCAGATTAAGAGTGTTAAGTGTGCTATGAAAATGTTGGACCTCTGAATGGGGTCATGGGTTGCAAAAGTTTAACTCTGTTAATTACACAGTTTACTGTTGACACTTTGTGTTATATGTGCTTTACTAGATTTAGTCAAACTCAAATAATGAATATTATTATATAGAAAAATGGTGTTCTATTGTGAAATGGAAAAATCCAGTGTTGGTTTTATTTTCCCTACTGAAGTGTGATCATTTGTAAATGCCAGTGTTTTTTTATGTTTATGCAGCTTTCCATCAAGTTTAAACAACCTAATATAGTCCTGCTTAAAAGTTTGCGTGCAGAATCAATTTACCTTGAAATAATCTCTAACTCATCCCACGAGTTTGAGTGATGCAGGTTTAACTTAGCTCAGTCTCTGAGTCATGGAACAAGACTTACCAGCTGTATTTGTCTAAGCACAGATATCTTTTTTTCGTTTTACACAAAACAAATGTGTAATTTGTTAGTTTGCCCTCACATGATTTATGTTGTCTCCAGGCTATCTCGAGGATGGGAGGGCTGTGGAGGAAGCTGCACACTGTTTGGGTCAATGTCGGGGGTTTACATGCTGGAGTCTACCTCCTCAAGCGAACCGGGGCCGTGTTTGGCCAAACTCCGGAGGATGTCTATGAATCACGAGGGACGGTTAATGAAAAAGGGGATGAGAAGGGCGAAAAGGAGCTCTCTTAATTCTTGCTCTGCATTTAGGTTCTGAATTTATATTTAAGGCCATTACGGATTGACATTTTTTATATTTTCATTATTTTTTTCAGGTTTCAGATTCTCTGGTCAAGCTTGCCAAGCATTTGTGTGTACATTTTTATTTCTCATTTAGTTTAATGTGAAAAATGGCTAACTGGAAAGAGAAAAGCTATTTTTATGTTCAGAAGCAGTGTATTGGTTCTCACACTCTGTATGACAGTTCATTTGTCATATTGCTGTTCATAAACCTGCTGAAGGTGGTTTTAACTGCACCCCTCAGACCGACTCTGCCCCCCCCCCCCCCCCCCTGCACATATTGCCATATTGTTCTGATTAATAAAGATTCAAACAAAATGTCAGTTGATGTAAACATTCTTTGTCAGTGCCACGCAGCAATAAGACGTGCAGAGTAGAATGGGAAGGTGTACTTTTATATTTATTATTAATATTATTTCATATTTGACCTGCTGAAAAAGTGTGTGCTTTCCAGTCTTTTATTTAATGTCTACTTGCGAGCCAGCACATGTCTAGACTCGTTCCTTCTTTTCTCCAAAAGCGACGTGCAGATCTGAGCAGACAGGACACAACAATAACAATATCAACTGATATTGAGTAAAAAAGGAAGGCTATTTGTGTGTAACTCAGACTGAGTAATAGTAATAACTTGTGTGCGTGAACATTTGCACGCGGTATAAAACTCCCTTTGGCCTTTCAATAAAGTATTGCCTAACCCAAAACATCAAAGGGATAGTTCCAAACAGGGAAAATAGTATAGAATTGTGTAGCAGTTATTGTTAATGAAAATCGAGTTAGCATGAAACTAAAAAGCAAAGACAGAAAGGTTGTGCGGTGAATTTAATGTAGATTTAACTCGGGTCTTGATAGTAGGAATGAACTGAAGTTAACATGGGAGGATAATTCTGCTTTAACTATTGTGCTGTAAACAGGATTAATATTAATAGTTTGAACACGAGCATATTTCAAAGTCAGGCAGACGTTAAGTGCGGGTACTTCCCCATCATAGGTCACCACCTAAAGCCCAAATCTCCAGGAACACATACGGGCAGCTGTACACAGCCTGTAAAACCCGTAAAACGTGCGTTAAGGGGAATTAAAAGTATTGTTTCATTTCCTTGTATTAATCAAAGTCACTGGGTCGCAGGTTGTACTCAGGATGACGGGCATGACGTCAACGTCTTCGATTTAGCAATGAGCAGCGCAGATGACAGTGACGTGCCTGTGAGTTCATAAAAAGCCATGAGAGCTGAAGGGACTCCATTGACTCAGCGCAGCGGGAAAGTAAACACACGAGATGATCTGGACCATTTTTCTGCTTGCCCAAGCTGTCCTGCTTTATTTGATCCTCACAAACAGATCGAGGTGAGTTAATAGGCCTATTAGATTCACTTGTAGCCTACTGTCCTATGCATGTTGTAGACTAAATACTGTAATATTTGCCAGAACAAAGAAAACGGGGAAAATACTGCTTTTGACACTGAATCTGATGATGTGCTCATGTCAACTGATTTCTTGTAACATCTATGTGTTTTTGCTGTCGATTGTGATGTAAATTCGCGCCTGGTTTAAAATCCTTTTGACCTAGTTATTTTTTTAAACAGTATTATTAACACATTATTAACAGTAATAGTAACACTATTATTGGTTTTCTTTACATAGCCTACTTTTAAGTAGTGTATGGATAATAAGACTGTGGTGATGATAATAATAAAGGACTCACTGCGCATCATTACGTCAAGTGAACCCATTTATTAGTTGAATGGGTTGTTCTTGATCCTAAGGAATGTGGTTAAACTACAGTGTTACATTTAGAAGCGTCCTATTTGAGAGTCTACACTTAACTGGTTTTTGTTTTCCTCTGAGGCAAATGGTCTACAAAATGAATCTCTGATGTACTCCTTTTTGTGATGTAATTTATATTTTTAACTGATCCCTGTTAATGGGTTTGACTAAAAGGTTAGTCATACAAACAGACTGCACTGTGTGTACAATGACACCAAACACTTGCGGCGTTGTGGCACTTGTGTAGCCTATGTGGCAGACAACGAAGGACATGCATGTGTCAAATAAGCAGTGGTGGAATGTAACGAAGTACAAGTACAAAACATTCTCGGTCCTCCTCAGCTGTGAAGTCACGTACTTGTTGTCCAAGCCCGTGCGTTCTCGCTAAATAAATGTGTGCAGCATTCACTGTCCCGTGGGAAATAATGCAAAGTCGAGCTTCATGCAGATCACCCTGATAGATAACCAGAATTGTAAGTCAGAATGTAAACTGGGCCACAGATGGTAAGCACAATTACATTAACCTAAAACTAACTTAATTAAAATACGACAGCCCATACTGTTTTTTTTTAATGATTAGAATATAGACATTAAGAGAATAAATCGTTATGCAAGTACTTTTACTTTTAATACTTAAAGTACATTTAAAATCAGGTACTTTTTACTTTTACTTAAGTAGAGTTTTCATTGTTGTACTTTTACTTTTACTAAAGTAAATATATCTCTGGTTATTTGTACTTTTACTTAAGTACTGAGATTCAGTACATCCTCCACCACTGCAAATAAGATTCACTGTGTTGTTTATTGTCCACAGGACTGTGTGTTTAAGTATCCCCAATTTACAGTCAGATCAGATAAGCCAACTTTTTCAATACACAAAATCAGTTGAATCATTAATTTGTAATTTTTTATTTTTTTTTTAGATCCAAGAGTGATCCACCTCTAGACAAAGGCGTTATCCCATGGTTAGGCCATGCACTTGAATTTGGAAAAGATGCATCCAAGTTCTTGAATCGAATGAAGCAGAAACATGGTGACATTTTCACAGTGAGTAGAAGAAACCTGAAGATGATGTACTGTACATTTGACAGAACAATCTCACCTCTGTAAATACTTACATTTTAATTTTCCTTAGCACTTTTAAGGATGTCATATTAGTGTAAAGGTTCAGCTTTAAAGTCTTCTCAGAAAAAAATTTAACTTTTACAATTCTGGGCAAACTCCCTCCACTGAAGAAGATAATTTAATACAATTAAAAACTCCATCAGCTACAAAATGGTCCTTGAGGTGAGATTGTTTCCAAAGTCAAGAATTAACTTAATATATTGTATATATTGAATGCTTGGTAGTCACTTCTGATGCTAAATTTAGAAAGATTGAAACAAAAGAAAAAGGCAAGTCCCGTGTTGCGGTTTGGACATTTCTGTTATGGTTTCTGTATTTTGCCTTGTGTTTTGTGCTTTTCTGTTGCTTCCTTGTTGTTTTCTGTAAGTTCCCTGTTTTTGTTGGTTATTCTGTTATGGTTTCTGTATTTTGCCTTGTGTTTTGTGCTTTTCTGTTGCTTCCTTGTTGTTTTCTGTAAGTTCCCTGTTTTTGTTGGTTATTCTGTTATGGTTTCTGTATTTTGCCTTGTGTTTTGTGCTTTTCTGTTGCTTCCTTGTTGTTTTCTGTAAGTTCCCTGTTTTTGTTGGTTATTCTGTATTGTGTATGTTTTGGTTAATCGCTGTTGCGAGGAGTGAGTAATAGTGGACCCAAACGCAGAGAGAGGCAGGCAGGCAGGAGAAAGTTGGCGTAGAGGATTTATTGCAACCAAAAAAACACAGCACAGAGGCTGGAAAAACCACAGGAAAAGAATCACATGGAAAAACTCACAAAAGAACGCAGGGAAGGACATGAACATACACAGGGTGGCAGGGCACGGGCACAAACAGACACAAAACAATCTGACAAGAGGAAAAGGGAACACAGAGGTTAAATACACGAGGTAATGAACAAATGAGGGACAGGTGATACAACAGGTGAAACACATCAGGGCGGGGCAGGGTAATCAACAAAGGCGGGAACACAGAGAGTAAAACTAGACATGACAAGACAGAAATCAGACTATCAAAATAAAACAGGAACTTCAACTAAACACAGAAACTTGACACAACACAAGGGAGAACAGAACTCAGGGATTAACCAAAACATACACAATACAGAATAACCAACAAAAACAGGGAATTTACAGAAAACAACAAGGAAGCAACAGAAAAGCACAAAACACAAGGCAAAATACAGAAACCATAACAGAAATGTCCAAACTGCAACATCCTGTTTGTAAAGTAATAAAGGGAAACTTTAATTCACACTGGTATATACTTTTCTGCTTGTTTTCATATAGAATATAATCTGGAATCTCCAAATGTGTCTGTAAAATACATTTTAGAGATTAAAGAATATATATTCATATCTATGTAACAGCATGTTACAGATACCACCATGCAACATGAATTTACATCAGGATACACTATGATTTTTAAATTATCCTGAAACAGTTTCATGTTTTTTGTGTGACACTAACAAATGATGTTTCCAATAAGTGTGATCCTGACTTTTTTAAGTTATTCAAAAGATTTGAGGAATACTGCATTTCATCAGAAATTTACTGTATTGGGATACAATATAGTTAAACCTTCAGAAATGCATGCAAAATAATTTGCTGCATTATACCTGAATGTATCTCATGTATTTTTACTTTTGCACCGATAATGTACAGGTACGTGTTGCTGGACGTTACGTGACTGTGCTGCTGGATCCGCACTCATACGACACGGTCATCAATGACTCCGACTCCCTGGACTTCACTCGCTATGCACAGGTGCTCATGGAACGGATCTTTAACCTGCGGCTCCCGCATCACCAGCCGGCTAAAGCGAAAGCAATGACCAAAAGGTATGTCCTCATTACTTTATACTCCAAACTGAAAGCTTGTTCTGTATATTTTCATTTTCATTTTATGTAAATGTAAACGGAAAAATTGTTCGTGGGAATCCACCCATTCAAGTCTCATGAATAGCATCACTGTGGGTAATTCAGAAAAACACCATTCCTATTTTTCAGAATTTCGTTTTTAGGGCCTCTTGTTTTGTTATTGCTCAGTTGTTCTACACAGTTGTTCATTGTGTAGAACTGAAAGAAATCTTACTCCAGTGTGATATTGGCAGACATCAAAGAAAGCAGGGGCGAGCCACATACTCAGTGTTATCTTTATAGGTTTATAAGAGGGACGCTTGGGCACACTGCCTTCTTCAGGTTGCATATGAGTTATTTGTCTTTGCAGCTTTCTCCTCCTTTCTTTGCTTATTGTGTTACCACTTTACCCACATTTGCTAAATGTAAAACCTATGTTATATTACCTCAGAGAAAATAAGGCAACTAGGTCAACAAGTAGCAGTAATAATGCGTGTCATGTCAACACCATCAATCAGCGTGACATGATTTACATAGTTCCCCTCCATGGTCCCGCAGTTAACATTTACTTATCGCCGCTGCAACGTTTTGTGTCCGCAGGCACTTCACAGGAATGGATTTGTCCGCTCTCAACAGCACCATGAGCAGACACCTGCAGGCCTCACTGAAAGCTGAGATGCCTCAGAACCAGAAAGACTGGAAAGAGGAGGGACTGTTCAACCTCTCCTACAGCTTACTCTTCAAGTAAGAGTGCCCCCTCCTCCCACACAAACACGCGTGCACACACACACACACACACACACACACACACACTCACACACTCACACACACACACACACACACACACACACACACTCTTAACTATGTTAAAAGAAGCATTCATGTCAAAAGCCTTCCGCTAAACAGTTTACACACCAGTCAACCCTGTAGTCTTCTGTTTGTAAACACAGCAAGAAAAATGTAGGATGACTACACTCTTTCACATAAATATTTGAGGTCACCTTTCCGGTCGAGCATTTTGGCTGAATCTCAATGGAGCTATCATTAGTAAACAAAGGATCGAGTAGATATCTGGAATTTGAAACGCTATATGATAGTAATGTTTCCTGTGAAACCATGAGGAGAGTGGAAAGGGCTTGTGTGCATTCAAACAGAAAAAAACTGTGTGGGCTGGTTATCGTTCCATCAAGACAAAAAACAATGTCCGCCATTCATCAACCGGAGAGTTCCGCACATTCCCACACTTATTGTATCTCTACTTTCTCTGCAGGGCGGGGTATCTGACGCTGTTCGGAGGAGAACAGAACAACAACAGCGCAGATCCCTCAAGCATCTATGAGGAGTACAAGAAGTTTGATGGTCTCTTGACCAAAATGGCGAGAGGCACACTAAAGCCAGGTAGTGACACTGACAACACCTCTCACAATTAAGTCAAAACTTCCCCACTGCCCACTGATATTCTTTATCAGTTGATCAGTAGCTTCAGCCAGGGAGCCTGCAGTTATCTGAGAGCATTGTGACGAATAAATGAGAAAAAAAGTCTGTCACTTATAATAATAATAATAAATTGAATTTGTATAGCGCTTTTCAAGGACTCAAAGTCTAGATTTGGATCATCAGCATTACAGTCCATGAGTCATAAGATGGCGTTGCATGGGTTTCACTGTTTACATCTGTCACTAACTTGCGTTGACGACATCGATGGATGTTTTGATTTGTTTTGCAGTTGCCATGGCGAGTTTCACTTACTCAGTTGCTTGCATAGCGTCTAGGAGCCCTTTTTTTTTTTTTTGCTTTTGAAGACTTAAACAATTCACAGTTCATCATCATAGTCTTCTACAGATTGTGATCTAACTTGTATCGTTAGCTCACTAGATACACCTTATTTCCCAACGGCCTTGTCTTTCTTTGTGTGCTGTATCATTGTTTAGAGTTGCATTTGTTCTATATGACTATACAAGTCGGACAATTACAATACAATGCACACCACCTCCAGTCGTGCCTGTCATACCTTTATTTACACTAGGCTCAAATGTTTATGTTCTGCCTGTGATTCACCCACCCACTCACTCACATTGTGATGTTTATCTGTGACAGAGGAGAAGAGGACAGTCCAGAGTGTTCGGCAGAGACTGTGGGAGCTTCTGGCTCCAGCAGGTCTGACTGAGGACTCGGGGTCGAGCCCTTGGCTCCACGCCTACAGGCGGCTCCTGCAGGAGGAGGGAGCCAATGAAGAGACGCAGAAGAAAGCTGTACTGATGCAACTCTGGGCCACACAGGTGAGTCAGAAGAAACATTCTGTAACAACAGAATTCCAGTCAGTGATCACCTCTAGAGATTAGGAAAAATGTCTGCTCAGTCAGATGACCTTGATGCCGCTGTGTCTCTACAGTATCCTCAGTGGTGGGAAGTAACCAAATACATTTTATCAGTTCAAGTTTTGAGGTACTTTACACAAGTATTTCAATGTTCTGCTACTTTAAACTTCTAATCCACTAGATGTACTTTTTACTTCACTCCTTTTACATGACACCTGCCCTTACTACTACTTACTTTACAGATGGATATTTTACCTAAAACAAAATATGGTAAGCTTATAAAATACAACACATTGTTAAAGATTAAACCAATGGGTCCAAACTCTTTTCTTGTGTGACCTAACAGAAGTTGGGGCCCCAAATAAGTCTCTGATGTCTATGAGAGATATTTCCCCTTTAAACTTCTTATATAGTTTAAATTAAATAGCAGTTTGAGGCCCAAAGAGGTAGAATTATCTAATATTTCACAAATACTGGCAAAGATCAGAGAAAAATCCCCCCAAAAAATAATAGGAATTTATACAGCTGAACTTTTGTTTTTTCTTCTTTCCAACCACATTAATCATCTCAGGACCCCTCAGATTCATCTTGTGACCCTGGACTAAACTACCTAACTGTATATAAAGTAGTTAAAACTAGCTCCACCTCGATCAGCTCCAACAGTAAAATGCTATTTATACATTTGCATCAGTATTAACAATCTAGTAATTTAATCTATCTCAAAATATATCACGCACAGGGGCTATTTTTAGTACTTTTAGTTTTGATACTTTAAATACATTTTGCTGATAATTTTTTAACTTTTACTTAAAAAAGGTTTTGAATGCAGGACCTTTACTTGTAGTTGAGAATTTTCGACTTCGTTGTATTGGTACCTTAAGTAAAAAATCAGTATTTCCTCCCCCCCCTGTGCAGTACTCTTATTTAGCACATGAGTGTGCTGTTCACTTCTGCTTTCACAGCAGTTACTCTGCCTTTAAGTGAGAATTCAAGTCATGAAAGGGCTTCAGAAATATAAGCTAGAGTACTTTACAGTAATGGTTTTGGACTTAGGCTGAATGTTGTCATGACTATTTCTTGCGTCAAAAAAAAAAAAGGATATGACTTGAAATTATTGTCTACTTACAGCTTTTCTGTGTCACTACAGTACCCAGTTTACAGTGTTTCTCCTGAAAAACTGACAAAACCTTTCAATTGGTTTGTCAGGTGTTTAAATGTCAGGTAATACATAACTGCATCTCTTCCAAGAAAATTATTGCTATTTCTAAATTTACAAAACAAAAAGTAGGTTATTAGTTATATTGGTTTTAGTCTTGAATGAGCTGGTCTTGACTTACTTACATGGGACTTGGCATTGACTCATACAGTCTTGCCCATAGCCCTGCTGGAGGGGTTTATTTCATCAAAGGCATTAATCAGATATTTCCTTAAAAATTTGTCTTACCCTGTAGGCTGCTTACTCATCCTTTTTTTGTGGTAATTGTCACTGTGTTTTATTTCCATTTAATTACAAGTCATAATTTTTTTTAGTTATCTCTGAGTCACATTTTTAATTTCCCCAAAACTTAAGTGAAATAAATTAACATGTATTTGTTGGCTAGTTAACTATCCAACAAATCCTCTGTATGTTATGCAAATACATGTTCATTTCACACACATTCATTGCGGTAGGGACAAACAGTATTGTGATCACTGTCAATACAGTGTTATTGGTTTAAACTTCAAGCTTTCCCACACTCAGGTCTGTGATACCTCTGCATAAAAGTTTGGACAATGTCACGTTTTTGTGACGCATGTTTTAACACTACGTTTGTCATCGGCAGTGTTTATGTATGTTAACATAAGCATTAATTACACTTTGTGGTGTAACTGCAGTGACTTAAAAGCCAATACTGTGGTAATGTATTCGCTGTGTTAAATTTCCACAGTGCACTATTTTTTTTACAGTTTGCTGTAAAGAATAAATAGCTTCATAGGTTGCCCTGCCCTTGGACGCAGGCAAATGGCAGGGGACCTCAGGTTTCCAACGGCTTTCCTTATTAAGTAAACGGTTACCGCCAGAGCTTTGCCAGTAGTGAGACTATCCAGAGCTAGCTCCTCTCGTCCCAGGCACATGAAAGGAAACTGTTTGTTTTTTTTATCTCGTCAGCACTAAAGATTCATTAGGCTTTTTATTTAATTGAACTTAACTTTAGTTTACATGTGTGCTTCGTTGCAACTCTAACAGAAGATAGACGTGAGTACCATGGGTGTCATGTTCTTATTTGCTATAACCAAATAACCACCTGCGCTGTCACTATGCAACGCCACAGTGAGAGAGATCTTATCATTGTCGTCATGTTAGTCTTTGTTTGTTTTCAGGGTAATGTTGGTCCTGCTGCTTTCTGGCTGTTGGGCTACTTATTGACAAATCCTGAAGCTCTGACAGCAGTGAAGAGGGAGTTAAGCGGGATCTCCCTGATGGAAACCTCAGAGACCTCATTACTGGACAGACCTGTGAACACCCCTGTGTTTGGTGAGGGCTTGATCCCAACACTTGTGTAAACCTAGAGAAATCTATTGGCAGTAGCTTGTTCCTATTGTCAGTAAGATGAGGCAGAAACTAAAGTCTGGATTCACATGTCAAGAAATCTAATACACAGTATGCACTTAAATGCATACATAATACAAATTAGTAAAAGAATTCATAAAAACCAGAGAAATATTGCGGATGAAAAAAACCCGCTGCTGCTCTTTTTCTGTTATTAACATTTCTTTCTGCCCCTCCCCAGATAGCGTCTTGGAAGAGACACTTAGACTCACTGCTGCCCCCTTCATCACCAGAGAGGTCGTGCAGGAAAAGACCCTCCACATGGCTGATGGCCAAGAGTACATGCTAAGAAAGGGAGACAGGGTGTGTTTGTTCCCCTTTAACAGCCCTCAAATGGACCCTGAGATTCACCACGAGCCACAGGTTAGTTGTCCTGTCTTGTTAAAGTGAAAAATGTTCTGTTTCCAACCTCTTTAGTCTATCAAAACCTTCTTGTGCTGCCAACAGGAATAGTAGTAATTGTCTTTGGGACTATTTGGAGGCAGACTTAAATGTAATCAGCGTAGTTGTTTATGTAAGGTGGAATCAACGCCTACACAAGGCTGACCCTGTATTACCCAGGGAGAGGTCAAGCTTTGGACCATTCAGGGATTAGCTGAGCACGGGAACAGAAACACGGCTAATAGGCGTGGGAAGGACATCGCAGTTAGGCTGCATTAAGAAACTCTGTCCACCAGAAACGAACAGACATCAAACTGAATGCTCCAGCAAATTTTCATACATATATACATGTCCTTTCTAATTGGTTGCATCTCTAAATGTGTTTCCTTTTTAGAAATACAAGTACGATCGCTTCCTGAATGAAGATGGATCAGTGAAGAGAGATTTTTATAAAGGAGGGAGGCGGCTGAAATATTACACCATGCCATGGGGCGCAGGGACCAATGGCTGTGTGGGAAAAGAATTTGCCATCAATACCATCAGAAAGTGAGTGTCCTAGAAGTAGTGCACCATGTAACTTTATGATCTGTTAAGACCTAAAAATGTTCCACAATGGAGAAGTTTGTTAACTTTAATTTCTGCTTTAATGTTCTAATTTCATGTTTCATCCGCGTTCACTCGGCAGGTTTGTTTACATGGTGTTGACCAACTATGATTTGGAGCTGTGTGACCCAAATGCTCAGATGCCGGAGGTAAATGCCAGTCGTTATGGATTTGGAATGCTACAGCCAGAGGGAGACCTGCTTGTCCGATACAAACCTAGGAATACACACTAGGACTTCAAAAACAAGCACATATCTTGTATGCACATTTCAACACATGCACATTATTTATAGTGTTAATATGCTCTTTGTACTTTTATACTCCATATTTATATTATACAGTATCTAATTGTTATTTATAAATAAATAATACATTGTGTACAATATTGTGTTGTCAAATTTCTTTAAGGTTTTTGGGTAAAGTGATTGGTGAGTCTATTACAGTCATATACGTTTGTGCTGCACCCCACATTATTATTTTATGAGTGAAACTAATGACGTTGACATTTGTCTTCACAAGGTGCCATTTTTAGCAGCTCTAAAAAGTTCCGCTTTGGCACATGTTTCTGTATGTTAAATACAGAGCATGAGCATAATGAGGGGACTGCTTGTACTGTAAACAGAACTGGCCACACATCTGTCACACTGACACATGCCCGCTGTTTGCAGAGTGAAGCTGAGTGGAAAGTTTAGAGATATATGTCTTTTGGAAAGCAACTAATCACTTAATGGTAGGAGCAGATCCACCATGGGCCACAGATTGAAAGGTACAGTGCAGGAACAACAAAGAACATGCTCTTATTTGTATTTTATGCATACAAAGTTGGGGCACAATTATAGACTAAATCAGCCCTATAAGTCCCCAATATATTTTGCTTCAGTTTAATTGTGTGTCCTAATTGTTAAGTCTTGTTGCATGGATTAATGAGTAACTTTTCCACTGAGCCTGACTGTGTGCCAGTTACTGTAGGTTGTCTCTGCCAAGACTGATTATACTGTTGCCCAGACTTACTGTATATTAGATATTGTATTTTTCACCGCTTCCCTGTTTAGTAAGCATGCACAGGCATAAACAAGAAATAACATAACTTTCGAATTTTGTAATCCTGATAAAATTACAGTTTTGTTGTAATACTTATATTTACTACCTTCTTAAAATGATTTTGATCCAGTTCAGGCCAAGTATATGAGTTCCTATAGCATTGTTTGCTGGCCTACAACACTGCTGCACAAAGCAGCAACACAGTGTGATGCACTGAGCTGTGGCTCACTGGCTCTGTGAGGGTTAAACTCACACAGGCAGCAGCCGCTGGAGGAACCTGAGTGAAATCAGCCTCCTGCAGGATTCTGTTCACAGTCACAGGCGCCGGCCAGCACTCACACTGTGAGCAGGTAGAGGTGACCGAGAGTGTTCTCCAGTCTACTTGTTGCTTCGCCCCAGGAGGGGTGGACAGAGCGGACTGGACATGGTGATGTCTGTGTAAAACAGTAACATGTCACCACATAGCCCATGATGCCTCCATCAGCTCCCAGCACAGCACCGGAGATCTGCACGGACATAAGTTTTTACGCGTATTCTCTTGAAATGTTGCTGATCTCCGTCCTTAAGGTGAATCGGGAGAAACGGAAACGTATGTATCATATTTCTTTATTGCGTTCATATCAGGTTTCATTTGTATAGGCTATAGGGTTTTATAGCCTACTTGGTTTCACTTTGATATTTTATGTCTATTTGGCGTAGCTGACCATCATTACAATATGTATTACTTTGACGGCCAGCTCATATAGGTATTCATATATTTCCCCAAAATGCAGTTGTGTTGCATGACTCAGATGTGCGCAAAATAATGTAGTTATTATGGCATGTTTACCTCAGCTAAAATCAACTTTATAAATTGCTCTAATTGTCTTTTGAAACTGGACGGTGTTATAATCGGTGTTATTATACGTCGAGCCTAATATCCCTCTAGAGAACAATTCAGCAACACATTCACATGTGTCGTTCACAACTACGCTGCCATTGAATCGGGATTGATCGCTGTCCCACCCGAACTGAGACTTTTCAGCACCAGAGCGTGCGGACAGCAACAGACAGACAGACAGCGGTCTGCAGAGTGACAGAGAGGCGTTTCAGCACCGGACAGCGCTCACAAGTGGAGTCCAGTTAATCATTGGCCCGGAACTCCGACCCCACCGCCACCGCCAGCCTTGTCAGCAAGAAAAGCGGCTGTGCCTCTTAAAGCTGATTAAAATATCTATTTGGTTCTCTGATGAGTGGATAAACCACCTGACATTGCTACTGTAGGACACAGGCACTGGCTGTTCAACAGCGCCTAAATCATTTCTTTTTTTTCCTTTTATTATAGCCACAAGAAGAAACGAGGAGGGACCCTGATGTGGTCATCAACAGGACTATGTCTTCTTAATCTGACGGACTGTATCTTCCAGTCTTTTCTAGTGACCGACTGACTTGAGTGAAGATGATCAAAGAGGGGTCTCGGTCGGCCACCTCGCTGCCACCGGATGCCATGGACATCATCCGCAGCAAGACCAACACCCGCCGAGTGAGACTCAATGTCGGGGGCCTTCTCCACGAAGTCCTGTGGAGGACGCTGGACAGGCTGCCCCGCACAAGACTGGGCAAACTGAGAGACTGCAGCACCCACGACTCTATCATCGAGATATGCGACGACTACAGCTTGGACAGCAACGAGTACTTTTTCGACAGACACCCCGGCGCCTTCACCTCCATTCTGAACTTCTACCGCACCGGAAAGTTGCACATGATGGAGGAAATGTGCGCCCTGTCGTTCAGTCAAGAGCTGGACTTCTGGGGCATCGACGAGATCTACCTGGAGTCCTGCTGCCAGGCCAGGTACCACCAGAAAAAGGAGCAGATGAATGAAGAGCTGAAAAGAGAGGCCGAGAACATGAGGGACATGGGTGGAGAGGAGTTTACAACCACATGTTGTTCCGAGAAGAGAAAGAAACTCTGGGACCTCTTGGAGAAGCCGAGCTCATCATTTGCTGCTAAGGTAATGTTCAACACAGCCACCAAACTACCAGGGCAGATCAAGTGAAAGCAGTGGGTAACCTGAGAGAGGGTAACACTGGCATACAGCCAACAGGCCCATATTACTTAAGTTTTAAATAACGATTTCTCCATCAAGAAGTGGAAGGGGGGTTGCTGAGTAGAGTTTGGTCCTAATGAATAGGGGTTACATTTAGAAAAATAGTTAAAGGTAAAAACAAGAAAAGGTGCAGCATGAGAAATGTAGTTTAACATCCAGAGGCTCTTTAAGACTGGCTTGATCTTATGTCTGACTTTCTTTTAACCTGAACCAGTGCTTTTAAGTACTCCTGTACTCCAGCAGCTGGAGTACAGGAGGGAGAGAGAATGAGTAATGGATGTTGTTGTACTCAGAGGTGAATGTCAAAGCTGTCGGCAAACTTTAGCTTATTCATCAGTGTGTATTGAATAGTATGACTTTGGAAATTATTTTTGTTACTCCACTTAAATTAATATTCTTAACTAGGTGTACTATCCTGAGAAGAAAAGAATCAGGTGGTGCTGCTTTTCTGGTGACTCAATTAAAACCCTTTTTTGTTGGTGGAAACATGACAGCCTTTATTGTCTCCCTTAATTGGTTTCAGTCAGATAGTTGTTCCCAAGCCAGTGTTGTCTGTACACTGGTCTCTGGGGGTAATTATTGAATGTGTGTTTTGCATTGGTAACAGCAGAGAGGATCAAAAGAGTGACACTTATTGTTAATACTTTAATCCTGACTGCAAGAAACTCTACTGCACAGAATATATATTTTTAGAGCATCATATAATGCCCCCATTCTCCCCTCCTTTCAACAGTCACCCCCTCTTGGCTTCATTAGCCTACCCTGCCTCATTTCCAGTCCAGTATTCAATCATCCAGCTTATTAACTCTCAGGCTCATAGCTCAAACTCCAGGAACAAGAGTACTTCACTTTGCTGGATCAATGGATATAGTCATGTTAAAAGCATGTTTAAGTGAACTGGTTCAAAGAGGTGATTGGGTCAATATACAATTAAAATGTTAAATAACTACCCAATTGCATTTTTAACCAATACAACAACTGTTTGGAGAGTCTGCTCCTTCAGAGAAGTTGCCCTTTTCAGTCACTCAGTTACCAGAGAGTAAAATAAAAAGTTCAACTAATGATGTGCTACACTTCCAGTGAGCATGTTAAGCATTTATTTTCAGATGCAATTTAGAATATTTTTACTGTGTCATTGGTGTATCAGTTTAGAAAGCCTGAAGATGTCACATTTGTGTGTAAGATATCATGTCAAATGATTACTCAAAGACATTTTAAACACCTCCTTGAACAGGGGTTCCTGCATAATGTATTCAACTCATCTATTGAAAGAGAACCTGCTCCATCTCTGGCCTTGAATTACTGAAGCTCTTAATCACTTTTCTTTAATATTCAATCACAATTGCTTCAGGACATGATCCATTTATGACATTCAGTGCCCCTCAGAATTCTCATTAACCACACAGACAAAGCAACATCCAACACCAGGTCCTCTGGTATTCAAGCTGACTGATAGAACTCCTGGCATCAGACGAAACCAGTGTCTTAACAAGAAAGAAAAGTCTGAGTATTACTGGTCCTTTCTGTCAGACTTTAATGTTAATACATCTTCCACACATTTTATCTATGAAACAACTCCTATCTCCAAGATAAATAATGTAGCTGAAGCTGTTTATCAGAATTTTTTGAACCAGCAGAGATAGCTTTACCTGAGCCATCTCCCTTGAAGGCTTTTAATATTGTTTGTGATAGTTTTTTATTTAACAAATCACATTGGTAGATTTTGATAACAGCTGCTTTATTGCATCTAATAACTCAGGTTATTGTTGCTAATATTAAATCAACCCCCCCTAAAATTGAGTAAGTAATTGAGTAATTGAATAAGGTTCCTCAAGAGTCTACTCTGGGTCATTTATTATTGCCAGTGTAAATTAATAACATCATTTTCGAATACTGACAAATTTTTCATGCAGATAACACCATCTTGTGTCCACAAGATCCTTTGTTTTAAATGTTAGAATAAATGTGTTTACACAAACACACATGTTGCTCTTCCTCTTCTTGCTATCCAAACATATGACAATAATACAATTTAATGTACTTAACAAAAACTTTGGCTGGGTAGAAATTTTCTCTTTTAAATCCAGCCAAGAGATTGGCTCAAATGTAAAATAAGAATATATGCACAGTACAAAACAATTACAAAGTATGTTTTCTTTTGAAAATAAAAAGGAAAACATTATACAATGGACCGTCATGTCCACATTTGATTTGATGGAGATGAAGTAATTTGTACTCTCATATGCTCATTCTACCCAAAATGACTTGATATGGTCTACAGATGTAATACAGATACAACATTAATTAATATGAGAGACATAACAATGATGAAGACTGGCCTATTTATCAGACATAAGAATGTAACTATGATTATTTTGCAAATTAATAATAGGCTCAAGACATGATCAATGGCACAGTCATTAATGAATAATCAGCTCCATTTTGCATTTATGCAATATTTTGTAAACTTATCACACAACAGTTTAAAAGAAATCGTAACAATCACAAATTCTACCTCATGATGTGCCTCCAGGTTCTTCATACATCATTGTACATTTTAGCATTGGCTCATGTCTCTCCTTCACTGTGGTTGCGTCATTCACCATGACTTTCTTTACACTGTCCAACAGAGAAATAGAAATAGCATGCAAGCTCTTCGCCTTCAGCTAAACAAACCAGAGCTGCACAGTGAGTACAATTAAGGGGCCCAGAAACCTTTAAATGGAAAAAGGCTAGGAAAGCAGCCGTTTTTTGAGAAACAGGGCAATTTCCTCATGGTTTAGTTTTCCCACATGAAACAGAAAAAAAGTCAAATTTAGGTTAAATGGCAGCCATTAAAAGCAGTCTTGTTTCTGAGGCTTAATTGAAGAGTTGCATCGGTGAAATGACTTGTTCCCAAACATATTCTGCCTCATTTATTTTTCAGTGCTGAGATGAAATTTTAATTGCACATTTGCAACACTTGACTTAATGCTGAAGTAAGATAGTGTGATCCAGAATATCTATAGCTCCAGATGTCACCTCATCCTCAACCTTATATAATATAATATAATATAAATACACATTTAATATAATATATATAAATATACATAGGCACCAGCGCCTGCTTTCTCAGACAAGCCATTTTTCAGACCACAGCAGCGGGACACCATGTGTGCAGCACTTGATAGTCTGTCTGGGAGTGTTGAGGTGTTACTGAGTAGTGATAGACCCACTTGAGTCTGCATTTCCACCATGGGTCTGCCCACTAAATTATTTAGTTATTTTATAACAATATGGGCTCTTGGAAACTCATAGAAAACTTGCTGTAATAATTTCATTAATAAAAGAGACGAATGAATGAATGAATGCCCATGTCGTCATTTTTAGCATGGCCCAGGCCAGTGGGAGGAAATGGTAATTGGGCTGTGAGTGAAAACAGTAATACAGCATGTCATAGCATGTCTCTGTTGCTCAATTCTCCCTAAGGTGCAGCTCAGTCTCGGAGGGATCAAAGTTGTCCTATCAATTACACTCCCAGGGGTTTGGCTTTACGGTCATTGCTGAACACCTGTTTCCTCAATCAGTCTGCTATAAGTGATTAAGTCATACATGAACACATCATTTTTTGCATAAGTCATAAGCAGTTTTGGTAAATCCAGAGAGATCTCTGCCAGTTCGGTTTCGTCCGTGCTTGTCTCACTGGTTTTGAAAAGGCGGGGCTTAGATGGAAAAAAGTGATGTCATGTACCTCCATGCACCAATCAGGATTTAGCCAAATTTTAATCATGTGGTGACAGGTGTGATGTTGTTAGCTTGACAGGCCACTATCAATCAAATCTGATTAAATATTTCAAACTTTAAGTTTTGATTTCAAGTTTCAGGTGCTTTCAGAGGAACAAAGAAAGTTAGTTTCACAAAAGCGGTATGCTACAGTATAACATCAAGTCACCTTTCACTGTTGTAGGTCTTAATATTTGTTTAAAGAGTTTTATTACAAAGTTATTATTAAAGTAAATTATAACCAGATTTTCCAAAGAAATACACCTCGTAATTTACCTCACATATCTCACACGCTCACGGCATCCAGAATCTTTAGTGGAGCCAAGATGAATTGGTTAGAGTGAAATGATGACTCTTGTCATGCCTTGGTTTTGTTTTAACATTGTAGATATCAGTTACAGGTCATAGCTTAAAAACATGACAAAACAAAAACAAATTGTTGTGTGAATTCTTTATAAATGAATGATTGTATACAACACAACAAAGAGATTCAACATATCAAAGAGACGCAACACACACAAACATGAACAAACAAACAAACAAAATTGGATTGATAATCCAATTCTGTCATTGAAGGGATGTTGTGAGATATTGAAAAATACTGCACTGCAAAACCCATATTGTAAAGTCACCTACAACAAAGTTTATGAAAATACAATAGTTGGTACGTTAACTGACCATAATGATAACTTACAAACAGAAAAGGTGCAGGTTCTGATTGTGAAGTTCCTGTTAAGTTTTACAGACTTTCACTTAACAGACTTTGTTGACACTTCTACACTCTGGGAATTTGAATTCCTGTCTCCTAAACGCCCTGCAGCGTTCGGAAGCGTTGGTCCAGAACAGGATACTGAGCTATAAAAACTGACACTTAGTTCTCTAGCCTTGGCAGAGGCTGTTTGAAATAATTGCATGGAAACCTCTCCTCTTAGTAAGCCAGAGACAGCCATGACTAGAGGCAGTTAACTGCACTTCTTACCGCACATCAGATATGCCCGGTTGACTTCACTGTAAGCACTTTGCTTTGTTGTTTGTGAAGATTGCTCTGTGCACCCTGGCTATGGCTCTGTGTGGAGATATCCACTGTGTTCTATTACCTGCTGCACACTCACCACATGCAACCTGGCTCAAAACGTTTTGTAAGAACAGGAGGAAATCGATGGCAAACACATTAAGATGTAAGGCAAGCTTGGTTGAGTGAGGACACACCTTGACCAGCCATTAGAGGGACTAGGATGTGTCACTTCCCACGGACCATTGCCTGCTGATAGCTCTGCATGAGGGCAGAGCGCAATCACTCATGCTAACTTCTAGGGCTGTGTCACGGGGAGTGCAGTGGGACCAGACGAGACGCGGCAGTACAGCCACTATGATTTTATGGTCTCTGTGGTATTTGTTTCGAGTAAAGGAGCTGGGAGTTTCCTCTGTCTCCTTGTGTTTCTGTCTCTCCTTCCCTCCCCACCTTTCTCTTACTGTATTTGTGTGTGTATGTATGCTAATAGCCAGGCATGGGCCTATCCAACAGAGTGTATTTTCATTAGTTGTTTTCAAGGGTTGTGATGGCAATTCTTCTGTCATGCTTAGGTGAGTTTTGAATAACCACTAATCAATGGCACACAGTTTTCCAGCTGCCTGACTGATTGTAGTGCCATATATCACCAAGTGGGCTCACTCAAAGTCACAAGGATTGTTTGGCAGACTGACGTAGGGAACCAAAGTCTCTCTGTCTCTTCCTTACTCTCCTATCACCTCATCTTCTTTTTTCTGTTTTCTTCTTTTGTACTTCCTCCTCTTATTATTCAAGTCCAACTAATCAGCATGCAAGCTCTCATTGTTGTATTCTAAAGATAGAAAAAAACTGTTAATATATTTGTTTTATTCATCTAAATGCATCGAGATAATAGCTATCCTCATATTAAATAACATGCATGGATGGTTCATTTTCTAGCTTGTTATAGTCAGCTCTCAGGCCAACAGTTCCCTCTAGATCCACGGATGGATCAAAAATGTATATTTAGTAGAAATATAAAAAGAAATAGATTATGTATAAGTTAATTCTACACAAACCATCCATATACTGATAACAATAAAGGTACAATGTGTTACTACTGCCCATACTATTTTTGGGCTGAAGATCTTCATTTTGCAATTGCAACCTCACAGACTGTAATGAAACTATTCTAAACGGAGAGAAACATTTAGCATTATTGATTTCAAACATGCTTCTGATGCCGTTTGATTAGCATGAGGAAACACATGAATAGAAAGTAAGGAAGTAACACGTCCCATCAAAGTGACTGGTAATCGATAGAGAAAAGCTGCCCAACTGCAGAGAGGAGGATTAAATTGTTTGTGTGTTGGCGAGAGTGTTTCACATGCTAAGCCGAAATGATTTATCTGAGACTTCAAAGACTTATGTTGCAATAAGAGCTTCCACATTGCATCAGAGCCAGTTCCATATAGTACATTTGACCTTTAGATGCTTCATGTGTTTTCATTAAGACCTACTGAAAAGTACTCTACAATGTATTGAGATGTAGAAGAAATCTGCTGTTGGGAACTGAAGTTATACCCAGGCACATCTCTTCTATTCCCTCAGAAATTACAAATGCAGAACAAGATTCTGCTCCTATGGTCTGTAAATTACTTATTTGATGGAGGTGCTGTGTAACCAGCATGGACAGACTGCTTACTTGCCTGTCCTGTCTTCTCCTTCTGGATCTCTTTCGTGTTTGACTAAATACTGTCTGTGACTACATAAATGACCTAATGCACAGGCTGGCTATACATTATTTTATTTCCCTTGTGAGGTAATACATTGCTTCACAGATTTTGAACATTGTAGGGAGGTCAAAACTATGCCTAAAAAGGTAACATTTTGAAGTTAGACCATACATATGGACATGGTTATACTGTACATGATACAACAAGGGTTGCGAAATTCTCCATCTAAAGCCGCATATACATGATACGCGATTTGCTCTCTGCGCACCGCTATGTAGGGGGCAGAGCAAAGCGCAGAGAGCAAAGTGCAGCGCAGGTATTCGTCATCAAGGGTGGCAAGGAAGCTTTTTCCCGTTGCTAGGTAATGACAGGCTGTTATCTCATTGGTTGCGCTTTCAAAAGGTCAGCAGCAACTAGGTCAAAGTTGACATAATTTGAACTTAGAGCGCAGCTCAAAGTGGCAAATCCAAGCGGTGCGTGATGCCAGGGGTAGCGCAGCGTATAGTTGGGCGGCAATGCTCTCCTTGTAGGAAATCAATGGAACAGCCAGCGCAAAGCTGTCATGTGTAGGCGGCTTAAGGTTCAATTAGAAGCTCTCTTTAATTAAAAATGATTCATAAACACAGTCTCACTCATGAAGCATCTATAATCAATACAATAATATCAAACAGACAAAGTTAGCAACTAGTTGGTGAACATAGGGAAGCAATTAGCAGCTGAAGAGCTAGATAATTCCCGTGGTGGAGACCAAAAACAGATCTAAAAGAAGAGTGGCTATTTAAGTTTGTGTGTAGTGTAATATTGTTATGTTTACAGCTGTTTTCCATTGCACCCAAGTTGCCAAAAAATCAATCATAATGGTTTATGGGTATATTATTCTTTAAGCTAAATTATATGAATGATAGTTTCTGCTTGTGGCTAGTATTTGGAATATTGATTCGACTGTGCATTTGCCAAATACCGACATTGTGATTTAAGTTGATAGAAATGACGAATAATCAATCCATTTTATCAGAGTACGGATGTCTCCTTTCTACTAGTTGTAGTGCATATGGTTTTAGGATACGGAACTGCAGTCTCTCCATTGGCCTGCAGTTTCCATGGAGAGAGGTGATCTAGTATGGTACATTAGCTTATCGTGCAAGCCAGTATGCACACACAGACTCCCACTGAATAGTATCTCTGTATGACAGACCTACCAAATCCATGCTTTATTTTTAGTACAATGCCTTATCTGGCTTTCCTGATTTTCCTCACACATTGGTGCAACGGGGTTGCAGGCTATAGACACCGATGCTGACATTCAAAAAGGTGAGAGGCCAATCATAAGGGGACAGAGACATGACTACTTTGCTGCAGAACTTCATTCATTATTCAGACAGGCCTGTCAGCGAGAGAACATCACTCAGAAAGATGCAGAGTGGTGTGAGGCCAAGTGGTCACCCGCAGAGTAAAACCAAAGAGACATAGACATTATAAGTCAAAGCCAATGCATGTTAAAACTACTTCTTAAGCTACAGTTGCACACCAAGGTTTACTCGGCAGGCTGAGACTGAAAAGGTCAGTTTCAAGCCACCTGTATAGGAATGACAGACATGACTGAATAATGCAATGAAATTCTGTAGTCAGTCCAAGACATTTTCTGACAGCAAATATATTTTCTGTCCAGCCTCAATCTATGTAATCCATCGCTGAGCTTTCATAGATTTGTCCTTTACCTTTTTTCCTGCTTTACATGACACTGCTCTCTGATGTTGCTTTTTTGGCTTCTTACACAAACTCAAGTGCTACATGTGCTAGTCATCAATTGGTGACAGCAGAACAAAAAGATGGCTTGTGCATTTTTAAACAGCTGCCTTCAACATGTGCATCTCATCCAGGGTCACTTAGCTGCCAAGCATATAGTAAAAAAGCACAGTGTAGCTGAGGAAGTTTAGAGCTTTGCACTTTTGTTTGGCTATAGTACCAGAGCTCAACAGATTTTCCGATGGTTACATCCACTCCTAGTCTTTGCTCCTCAACCATGATATCCTCTTGCCACATGATATGGTTGAAGGAGAAGGAGAGCTCAGTTGTCTTTAGAGGGAGCTGAGCCTGGGAGAAAAGACTTCAGTGCTATCATTTGTAATGCAAGTTATCCTGAAGCAATTTCCTGCGAAGAACAGTGCTGCTCTTCTCCAAAAAGTTTCTGAATGACAGAGCATAGTTTATTCCAAGGGAAAGAAAATACAACGAAATATACTGTAATCTCACTGAGATACTGACTCCACTCCATGTGTGCTCTGTTGCTCACAGCGGCTGCCAGACTAAAGCAACAGTAATTACCAGAACTTGATACAGAACCCAACACCTGAAAGCTCCATGGACGAAGAGTCAACAACAGGGTTCAACAATATCACCTCCAGTCTCTTACTGTGAAGCATCACATCTGCCATGGTAGACAAGCTGAATTAAGCAAAGCGTCAGGCTGTTGTGAGCATATAACCTGACATCATTTATTTAGGTAGATGCTGGTGACATATTTAGGTATGACAGTACAGTAAACATTCATTTCCAATAGTTTTTTTTTTACCTGTGACAAATGCAGTTTCAAATTAACTGACATACATGAAAAGAGTAAAACAGAGTCTGTGTACGTTATGTGACAGAGTGAAAATGTCAGCAAGAATAGAGGCAGAAGGGTGACAGAAATGCCCATTGTTCTCCAGACACGTCTGACTCAATTGCTTTTGCTCTTTAGCAAATTAAACGAAACGAGCGAAAAAGCAAACAGGGGAGCTATGTTTAAATCCCGTCATCTGCAGTTCAGTTTTACAGCTCGCATTCAGAGTGAGATGTGTGCATTCACGAATAAAGAAATTAGCTTTATATCCTGTTGCGTGACTGGTGCACATTTCAAAATAAACTTTACAATGAGCAGTGTGAGGAGGTTGAGTTTATCAAGCCCCCACACAAATCTTGTGATGCTTGGTTTCTGAGAAAAGTCCCAGCGTGGTTTATAGAAATAATGCAGCTCTTGAGGTCGGGTTGGTTTGAGTGGGAGTTTGGAGGTTTCCCCAGTGTCCCCACCTCTGGTGATCATAACAGATTAAGCCACCACAGGAAGATAAGATCTTTCCTTCGCTTCGCTGTGACCTTCTCACCTTTCTGCTCACCTGTGTGGACCAAAAAAAGAGAGCTGTTGCAAAAGGTATTACCAGAACGGAGGCAGTGTGTCTGCTAAGAGAGAATCAGTCATGGGGAGTTCAATTCGATTTCATGATCAATGTGTCCGCCTACTCTCTTTAATTCTTATGCAACAGAATAACTCAAACAAAGGCAATCAATAATGACAGAATGAATGAATTTTGTATGAAAAACAAGAACCCCAGCATGTATTTACAGAGAAGACTGTGACATTGTGGTGTTTTTAACAACTACTGGTACTATCCCAAGAGAGGTTGTTGTGGGTATTTTTTTTAACGGTGTTTGCACAAAGAGATTTAGAAGGACAATGCGGAAGAGGTCTGGTTGTTGATATTATACAGGGTGTTGCTCATCCTAATGAGGCACAGCCCGCAAGGAGTGATGAAGCCACCTTAGTGTGACATTTAACACAACCCCACCAGATGTTCTACCTTAGCACACTAATGGCACTCCTCTCCCAAGGGCCCTCTATAAATAAATATGCTGCCACACATGTATACACACACACACACACACACACACACACACACACACACACACACACACACACATACATGCATGCACATAACTTGCACATTTTCCCATCCTTTCTCCAGCTTTCTTTTAAACACGTTCCCTTTTTATTCTGTTATTTTCCCACTCATTCTCCCCGTGAAACACACATACACACACACACACACACACACACACACACACACACACACACACACACACACACACACACACACACACACACTTATTGTCTCAATCTGTTTGGCAGTTGTTTAATTTCCCAACAGCAGACTGTCAGATTCCCAAGTATCTTTCTTTTCTAAATCAGAAGAGGGTACAGCAAAGGTTTGCTTTTATACAGAGGGAGACTGGAAGGAGAAAGAGAGGTTTGTTAGACTGGCACTTAACTAATTGGTGTGATAGCAGATACTTTAGCGCCTGTGGTGACGGAGAGTGGTCAGAATGTTGTGGTTTTCCAGTGAACTCAGTGCTCCTCAACATAGCTGGAAGGGCTGCCACATAATGTAATATTAATTTGTAAAGGTAAGCACTGAAATGCAAATAACTTAAAGGAACTGTTAAACATTTGGGAAATATGTTTATTCGCTTTCTTGCCGAGAGATCAGAAGATTGATACTACTCGCACGTCTATACACTGAATATGAACCTGCAGCCAGCAGCCAGTTAGCTAAGCCAAACATGAAGACTGAGGAAAAAAAGTTAGCCTGGCTCCATACAGTATGAAGGTAACTGACTGCCAACAAAACTAATTTACATATTAAAGCTTGTTTGTTTAATACATACAAAAAAAGTGTAAAAACAATTTGCTGTTTTCTGTGGGGGACTATTTCTTGGCCCAGGTGCAGCAAATTTCTTTAGTCTCTGCTACTGCAACTCTGACCCTGTCCAAGAAATAGTCCGGCTCATAACCACTCATAAAACTGCAACCGATTACACATATGTGTTAGTTAGTGAGCTTTAGAAGTGTTGGTCGGTGGATTTTGTTATCTTTGGACAGAAAACGGGTTTCAGTCTTTATGCTAAGATAAACTGACGGGGTGCAGGTGCTGGCTCCATACTGAATGGACAAGTTGTGAGTGGTATTGATCTCGGCTAAATCTATGCAAGAAGGCAAATAACCATATTTCCCAAAATAGACAAACTATTACTTTGAATTGAATTAGCCAGTGGTGTCTTGTGTGCACTTTATCCAAAAGTAAAAAAAAATGTATTAACTTCTTACCTAATGGTTGCTGTAATTTGTACCAAATTGGTGTTTAATTTGCACTTGATGGCAAAGAACAAATTGTACTCTGAAGAATCTCAGAAACCCAGAAACAATATTTGCTCAGAAAACCCACTGAAGTACCAAAGAGTAGAAGATTAGAGGAGGTTATTGACCAACAGAGGCAGTGCTGCTGTGACCTCAACTACATCATCTGCTACTCATCTACAAACTTCAATGCAGGTAACATCAGGAATTAGATGAGAGTAAAATGGATAATAGGCTCCTCATGTGCAAAACAGTTTTTCAAAATCATCACCTCAATTCTTAAAATAGAAATACACAGACTGGTTACCACACCTGTCTGCATGATACACTGCACTGTATGAGTGTTTG
Organism: Sander lucioperca; assembly: GCF_008315115.2. Classification (NCBI taxonomy): domain Eukaryota; kingdom Metazoa; phylum Chordata; class Actinopteri; order Perciformes; family Percidae; genus Sander; species Sander lucioperca. The sequence goes on from NC_050178.1 coordinate 2,584,677, forward strand.
TGTGCACTGTTTTTACAGTACCACATACTGTATGTGGGTGTGTGTATTTATCATGCTCGCCTGAGTGAGTGAGTGAGTGAGTGAGAGAGAGAGAGAGAGAGAGAGAGAGAGAGAGAGAGAGAGAGAGAGAGAAAGAGAGGACATGGAAGAGAAGAGTTTTTCTGGGTCAACACAGCAAAGAATTGCAGCTGATTTTGCTTCTATCTAAAACTGAATATAAGGACATACTTTTGTTTCTGTCTCTTTCAAAATGTTTCTGTTGTAGAGGAAGTCTGGGTTTTTCTGCCAATAGACTGTGTATTTTATCAGTCAGGTCACAAAGTTCACTGCCGGGCCTGCCAGTTACCAATACCTAGACATTTAAGTGAGAAGGGCAAAAGTCAATTTAAAATATGTGGAATCCGGTCTTAACACATGGTGATGTGAGATATGATCAAAGGCCACATCCTTGTGGTATTTGTATGCTAATGTTGATGGTAATTATGTGAGACTCCTGTGGTGTGCTGACTGAGGAGGAACTAATGTGCATTTGGTGTAATTACATCCAGAAGTGGTGCTTTTGGTAGCATAGTAATGTAGACGAGCCGTACCAGACTTAGGAGATCACCTTAGTGGTACGTGGCTCTGTCCGCAGGATGAAACCACAGAGGAAGTCCCTCAGGCGCAGCTGAAAACAGTACACCTCCTCAGATAGCTCACCTGAGACTCTGTGGCCACTCGGCACATAGAATGACTGTCACATGCAGGTGTTTCTCATTAAATGGTCCTACGCATTTATCTGAATTTAAATGCTGTCCTTAACATACTGCACTGCGTTATACTAAGAACCAGTGTGGCTGATAGTCTGGCAGTGCAGAGTGGGTGGATTGTGTGAGTTTTAATCACTATCCCACTAATTTCCAGGCAGCAGTCCCAGGAGTCCCTGTTCTCCCCAGTCTGCTGCCAGAGCCCCAGCCTACTCGCTGCTCTCATTTCTCTTGCTCCTTCCTCCGCCTCCCAGACACCAGTCACGAGCACATTACCATACCTCTGTCTGTTGAGAGATATTAGGCCATGGAGATATATAGGCATGTTGGTCTTAAGTGGGCCAAGCAGGAGAGGAGAGGATGTGGGTCGTAGGTTGAAAGTTGGAAAATTATGGAAGGTGAGTGGCCAAAGCTGTTAGATTGAAGCTCGCAGTTCTTGGAAATTCATCATCTGGCTGCCTCATTCTGTGTGCAAAATCCATCTCTCAAACTACCTCAGGCAGCTCCATCTCCCACGAGAACAGAAGCTGAGAGTTGATGGGTCTTGTGTAAACTGAGAAGCATGATGTCAATTGAAAGGATTACTGATCAGTGGGAAACTTGACTCCATTGTCGTCACATTAACACAATTGTGGTTCCAGATGTAGCTTTCTGAGGACAGAAATACAGACTCAACTGGGACAGTTTAGGAAGCCAAGGGTAGAAGCTGAGGACAGCGAAACAACTAAGTGTTACATTCACTGGCTGATGAATGAATTGACTGATTGTTTAACTGACTGTTCACCAAGCCCTGCCCTCTCACTCACTGTCACACTGTCAAGCTTTCTCACACATATGCAGTTTATAGGCATTACGGTAGCAGCTTCACTTCTTGAAATTCTTAATATTCTCCCTCCCAGCCGACGTTGATTTTGTCCGCTTAAATGGCAACTGTAGCTGTCAAATTCTATCAGCTGTAGCTAGCTAACTAATTTAGCTTACATTAGCTTGATGGATTTCAATTTAATGAATGAGGTTCTTAAATATACAATAAATGGCTAGCTACATGATATTGTGCTAAAAGACTGAGGCTAACTTGTGACCTAGGAATGACTTGATGTTATCCAAGTTTCCTCTTAGTCTCATTTTACCACGACATGGTATTTCTTTAAATTCCACCACACCTGTAACCCCACAAAACAATGTTGGCCTTAGAAGTGATGCTCAGTTATTAAAAGTTGTAGGCTAAGCTAGTTGCCAGATATGCTAACAATTGCAGCTATCAAGGAGCATTCCTTCCTTGGACTTTTGCTCTTGTTTTTTGGAAAAGGATAAAAAAATACTCTTCCCTCCAAACACCACCATTACTACAGTGCCAGGCACACTGCTTTAGCATGTAGAGAAATCCAAAGCTTGACAGGCTTGCCATATGGTTGCCACTTGCTACATGTTTAACTATAATAGAAGCTATCTTGTGTTATATGTTATCTAAATAGGACTTGTAATTAACATTGACAGATAACATCCTCATAAGACAAATTGGTGATGGCAACAGCTTTTCCAAGTCATTTTAATCTTGTTATGCCTTTATGTAAAACACTTCCTCTTGTGGTCTCTTGGGTTTGTAGCAGGACAGAGCTTTGTGAAAATGAGACAAGAAGGCTGCTCATTAGAGCCTCTTCATCAACCCTCTGCCCAGATCAAAATCAGTATTAGATGGAAATCCCAGGGGCTATCCCATGAAAACCTTGGCTCTGTGGATAATGCCAGCAACAGCGCTGCCAAATCTCTGCGGATTTGCTTTCTAATCTTAGTGTGATCTCTCACTGTCAGAGTCTAATGCCAAAAAGTGATTACAGAAATACAGCAGTCCTGTTTGTGATACATACTCACTGTGAACAAAGAGGATATATTGCATTGCTAACAGAGTTGTAAATTCAACACCTTTTCTGCCTTGTGTGTAAATATTTCACAAAGTATGAAATAGTTTGTAAATGGAACAAAGAATGATTTTTATATGATGGGGATCATACAAGAGGATATGATCAAGAATATCCACTGGCTAAATGTGTATAGATCGAGGCGTATAGTTCAAATAGGAGAGCCCAACCTTAGAATAAAGATTAATCAATTAGGTTACTTAAACCCCAATGCAAGCATTAATTGTTCAAGTTTGGTATGATGAGACACTTCATCACTCCCATAGCACTGAAAAAGAATGACGTGCATGTAGCGTGTACAGTATATACATTAGCAAAGGGAGGTTGAAATTGGTAGAAGAGTAACCATAAAACGAGATAATTAATTAATTAATTGCACTAAAATGGTGTGAAAGTGACCATGGAAAGAGAGGGAGATGGATGAACTGATTTGGGAATAACGAGAAAGAGAGGGGGAAGATGGCTGGTTAAAATTACTTTATAAGGAGAAATATACTGTTGGCATGTGTTTGGAGTGTCACTGCAATGTGGATGAATATCAGCTACAGCTTCTTTTATACTTTAAGATTAAGATGAAATCTTTGCTATAAATCAATGTCCCAAGAGGATCCGAAATGTGAATGTGGCACTTTATAGATCCCTGCTGAATTATCTTTTCGCTTGCACCCTTCACATATCGAAGAGTCGGGTCACAGTAACAGAACAGGGGAAGACGGTTTCTGTAACAGCCAGGACAGCGTGCAGCCTCACTAACAGCTGCAAAAGCAGCAGAAGAGGCAGATTAGGAGTGGGAAGGATAACAGCTGCAAATTAAAATGGCTCTGTGATTGATTTCTTTCATAAAGGGAAGCACTATGACTGCCCATTGGACAGGCAATAAAGTGCTGTTTACTCGACCTAAAGTAAGGTTTGATCCATAATGGGGAAGTGAAGTCAGATCAGGTAAACTGATGATCATCTTAAATGGGTGGTAATGGATGTAGAAATGTTGTCTTGAGGAGAGCGTAGTGAGGGTCAGGAGAAGCAGGAAGAACAGTTAAGTGTGTTTTAATTTGGGGTCCGAATCTCCATGTATGGCAGTGATTGGCCGGGCCAGCATGCTTGACTGTCGGCCAGTTTACAGGACGCCTGGATGGATACAGGTAGTGTGCGAAGCATCAAGCACCAGTCTGACATGTGTTTAGGCTTTTTTCTAAGTGAGTGTAGCTCTCCATTTGAGCTCCATGCCTGGGAAACTAGAGCGAGAGCACAGAATTAGAGGGACAAAGGTGTGTTTTTTTATCATGATTTTGTCTGGCACAGTTGGATTGCACCTACTCAAATCTGACCAGATACTTGTCTTTATCTCTGCCTAATGTCTCAGCTCCAGGACCCTGAGGATGGCAGTAGCATTACCTAAACACGTCCTTCTATAATTTAGAGTTTTGTTCCACTAGCAAATCATCGCCACTCTTACTTTATACAACTGGGATGCTCGCCCATTCCAGCCTGGAAATCAGCCGTCTGCTAGAGTCAATGCTGGCTCTGTCGATCTGCAGACATTTCTCATTTTGACAATATTATGATGGCAAGAGTTGGTCTGGACAGAGGGAGCACATCATTACACAATTACAGCTACTAGCCCATATATGATATACAAACCATATTTGATATATTTAGATTGGCTGTATGAGCTTGGCAGCCAATCACCTCACTAAAACAGAGGTGATTGGATCTTTATTGTGTGTCATAGTCTGAGGCAATGCCAACAAAGTGGTATAAAGCAAGGCAGCCGTCATGGAAGCTTGACTCCCTATGAGGCTCTTATCAGGTGTTTTTTTTCTTTCCTGTAATTGAGGGTCTGAGCTTGATATTGAGTTTTTATCCTATATTGCTTACATAACACGGGCACTGTGAATCTCTTTGACACTGTTTATTATTATTTAGGGCTGTACAACTTTGAGTACTTGACCTTGTTTAGTAGCAGTAGTAATAATTGTAGCATACACTGAAGAACTGTAGTGGGACTGTTTTTGCTGACGCCAAGAATTTCCCTGAGGCACTTATATTATGAATACACATTTATGTATGTGTGTGTGTGTGTGTGTGTGTGTGTGTGTGTGTGTGTGTGTGTGTGTGTGTGTGTGTGCGTGTGTGCGTGTGTGCGCGCATGGTGCGTACACACACACACACACACACACACACACACACACACACACACATACACCTAGCCAAACACTAGGTTATGTTCGGCATTTGTGCTTGAAAAATGACTGACCCAAAGAATTGATTATTTTTCTGTCAATCTACTAATTGATTAATGGAAAAATTATTTCAGCTCTAGTGTGAATAGTTTTCATAGAATTTGTAGCAGGAGCTTGAACTTTTTACTTACTAACTACTGAGCACTACATTGTCAGAAATTAAATCCAAAATATTTTTTTCCAAATTAGCGGTAGAGAGATTGGGCCTCAGAGAAGAAGCAGGTAGCAGCGTGCCAAATGAACTTTGAGTGTCATTGAGAAGTAACTGATGCAACTCGGGCATTGATTTAATACAAGTCAGAGAGCTGTGCTACCAAAAATTAAAAGAGCTGTGTTTTCTCCATTGTGTGGTTCAGTATGCTCACATGTCCCCTGGCCTCTGTGTCCTGTTTTTGTAAATGTCTTGCTGCAACTGTTATGCAAATGCTAAAAAGCCTCACGTCACCATGGAAACTATCAGCTGAGCTGTACGCCACAGTACTGCAGTCTCGTCCTCTTGAGAAGATCTGTGTGCACCCCGTGCTGCTGACTGCCAGTTCATGTGTGTGTGAGTGTGAATGTATATGTGTGAGTAAGAAGATGGTGGGAAAGATGCAGAGATGGTAAGCCTGTGTTTTCTTTCCTCCTCCATCATTACACCATGACGATTTATTCCACTGCATTCATGCACTGACAGAGCTAGCCCTTTTTTTGATCACCACTGTGCAAATCCTGGTTCATTCACACAGATCGCATGAAGCTACCTGCCATTGTTTAGTTTGCCATATGTTGTGAGTGACGGACAGCTAGCTAGGCACGCTTTTCTGTCTGATTACAAACTCTGTTCTTACTACAGCATGAGGCCCTGTGGCCCCGATGTACGCCGAAAATGTCCCATACTTTCATTTCACTGTAAACACAAACAATAAGTTTAGCCTGCATTGAAAGGCTCAATCTCAAAGTCAGTTGTAATGAAGGTTTTATTTTTGTATCTCAGGCCTCTAAGCTCAAAGTGAATGTTCATCTTTTAAAGGTTAGATCCATCTAAACTTCTTGTTGTAAATGTCAGACTCTCAGTTTCTTTCTTTCTTTCTTCCTTTCTTACTTACTTACTTGGTAAAGTTGTAGGACATAAAACTAATTGTGTTTTATTATTCTATTCCATATATTGATCACAATTAAACAACTTTGTTGTAAACATTTCATTGAGGTGTTTAAGAAAATAGGTCACTTCTGAAGTTTATTTTTCTACATGTGGCCTTAGGGTGCTTTAATGCTTTTAAAAGTGTCCTTTTGATCCCTGATGCATACATTATACACTATATGCTCCTCTCCAAACATCCTTTTTCTCTTGGTCTCTTTCTGCATTATGTATCTCTGACCTTGCATTACCACTGAGGATGATCAGGTGTCTCTGAGTGCCGTGGCCTCCAGAGTACAGTGCAGTTGGACAGAAATGACTGGGAGACATTTAGTTGTCTGACACTGATGTAGGAGACATACTGTACAGACACACACACACACACACACACACACACACACACACACAGAGCTGTGGTCTTCAATGGTCAGGCAAGAAGGTCTTTGGTCTGCCCTTCCATTCCTACTGAATCATTTCAGAGGAGACTGGTTTCACTCCTAC